>NC_134412.1:73583469-73843469 GCF_038048845.1 Mixophyes fleayi
GTGCACTGCAGGTCCTAGCCTAGCGGCTCCTTCGGAGAGACCCCACACTTTTCATCCCCTGCTGTTTGTTTGTTTTTACTTTATTTCCTTAATTTTTTTAAACACTTGCAAGGTCTGTGCCAATGATCATTATTATCAGCATGTATCTTGCACCAGTCGTTGAGCACAAGCAACAGATATACCTCCTGACAGGTGTATTTGCCGCTGTCTCAATCTCTATATAGGTATAACATACTTTAAGCCTCTCTAAGCATAGTGAATAGTAAGTGTAGGATGTGTCTGAGTGTGCATATCATCATCATCATCATTTATTTATATAGCGCCTTATGCTTACTCATTTTCTGAAAATAAAAATATTCAGCTCTATATAAGGCCCTCAGTGGTTCAGACACCCCTGAGTTAATGGTGCCCTAGGTCACTCCCTAAGTTGTCCTAATGGTAGTGCCAGATCTGAAGGCAAGAACACAATGAAGGAGAGGTGTATGTGGAAGTGAAAGAAACAGGACAAGTGGCATAGCATTACTCCAAGTTAAAATGAACTGAAAACCGATACGCTGAAGAAACGAATGTTATTTTTGAAGCATCAACATTTTCATTAGTGTGGCACAGTAAATGAAGTAAATGCAGTTTTTCAAACGATATTTGGCGTCATTTTGAATTAGGAGCAAATCCAGCTAAAGAGTTTTAATACATGGGGGGAAAAGGCAATTTTTTTGCATGCAGGGAAAATACTGGTTGCTTCTTGAATGTAGCACAGTGTACTTCACACCCCCCTTCACTAACGCAACATGGGGTTCGGCTAGGTAAATTGCACCTTCTGATTGTAACTCTTAATAAGGCTCATTCAATGCACAGGGACAAAACAACCTCCATTCACAAGAGCTTACTATCTAGAGGAGGGATGCAGATGGGATTAATAATAGAACCACATGAACAGAAAGTCAGTTTAGAACATACTTCCCAACCTTTACTTACTCCCCTCCAGAAGTGCGGGAGGGGATGGTGGTGACGTGATTCACATCATTAACCACTGCCTCCACCCGGGATCCGGGAGGGCGCCTGCTCTATCAGGAGTCCGGGAGGGCGCCTGCTCTATCAGGAGTCCGGGAGGGCGCCTGCTCTATCAGGAGTCCGGGAGGGCGCCCGCTCTATCAGGAGTCCGGGAGGGCGCCCGCTCTTTCAGGAGTCCGGGAGGGTGCCCGCTCTATCAGGAGTCCGGGAGGGCGCCTGCTCTATCAGGAGTCCGGGAGGGCGCCTGCTCTATCAGGTGTCCGGGAGGGCGCCTGCTCTATCAGGAGTCCGGGAGGGCGCCTGCTCTATCAGGAGTCCGGGAGGGCGCCTGCTCTATCAGGAGTCCGGGAGGGCGCCTGCTCTATCAGGTGTCCGGGAGGGCGCCTGCTCTATCAGGAGTCCGGGAGGGCGCCCGCTCTATCAGGAGTCCGGGAGGGCGCCCGCTCTTTCAGGAGTCCGGGAGGGCGCCCGCTCTATCAGGAGTCCGGGAGGGCGCCCGCTCTATCAGGAGTCCGGGAGGGCGCCCGCTCTATCAGGAGTCCGGGAGGGCGCCCGCTCTATCAGGAGTCCGGGAGGGCGCCCGCTCTATCAGGAGTCCGGGAGGGCGCCCGCTCTATCAGGAGTCCGGGAGGGCGCCCGCTCTATCAGGAGTCCGGGAGGGCGCCTGCTCTATCAGAAGTCCTCGGTGAATCGCGCCATTTTGGCCCCACCCCCTGTGAAAACCCGCCAAAATGACACGTATGGCTCGCCCCTCTAGGTAAGCATGTGTTAACACTGTAAATAACTTTTAGTGTATGATTCTGCCCCCTTTTTTGTAGCTGCGGTTTGCTGGGCAATTCTAACAAGAGAATAAGATCTGCACTTATATAGACAAGTCAATGCGGGCCTTTCTTGCCACAAAGGGTTAAGCAGAAGTGCAATTAAAGCGTTTCCAGTAAGCTAATAATTTGTATAAAGAGCACATGCCGTATATGGAAATGTTATTTAAATACAAATACACCAGAAGTACACAATGTGTTCTAGGGACAGAATGTCTTGCTGAAAATAGCGGTGACCATTGTCTGATGATTTTTGCTGACTGGTCAGGAAATTATAGTGGTAAAAATTGAACTTACTAGGAAAACGTCTGTAGATTGTGCGTGCAGCCTGGTATAAGGGGGCACCAAATGACATAATTGCCTTTCAACTGTTACTTTTCTGGATTGCTCAGTCTAGAGAGAACACTGGTTGTGACACATACTCAATTTGGCCTCTTTGCATGTAAAAATATTCAAACAGAGAAAGTGTTCAGTCACCAATTAAAATGTAATATTATATCTTTCTTTATATATGGTCTTCCTTCTGCTGCTGTTAAAAAAAAGGGAAATTGCCAACCTCTACTCTACATAAGAAAATTTTAAAAAAACGCAATAAAACAGAGCTGACAAGGAGCCAAATTATATACAATATATATTAAAATATTTTAAAAAAAATAAAATAAAAATGTAAATACTGTACTGTGTTTATTTATCACTACACTTGTAGTCAATAGCTCCAAATAATATATAATATAAATATTGTAAGTACAAGCCACATACAAATTTCCTAAAACAATATTTTTAAAGGGGAGCAATGCCTAGCAGCCATAGTGAGCGGCAGCCTTTCTACAGAGCTCTGCAAGTTACTGGGATAAAATCCGAGTATATCGGGGTTCTCCCTAACCCAAAGTTCTAACCCTGCAGTGAACATACTCTCCCAACTCAAGCAGTTTAAGGGATTGAACAGTGCCCAGGACCCGTGGCCATCCACACACACACTGTAGGCCTCACAGCTCCAGACCCGGCCTGCGACTGACCGGGAGCAATTCAAGGTGATTGATCACCTCTCACCTGAGACAGAAGCTTCCAAAAGAGAGTTGAGGGTCGGAAGATATCCTGGTGATACCTGTGGCTCCAATTGGGCCTCCCCATTGTACTTGACTTGCTGTACGGGCTGCAAAGACATTATACCAAAAGCTACCTGCTGGACAGTTTCTGAGCACCCTTGCTGTATGTAGCGGGACTCACTCAGAATAGGAACCATGATAGACAGCTCCAGCCACACTCACAAGTCTTGTTAAGAGCCATAAGTCATCCCTGGCACTGCCATAGCAGACCTATAGACCAGAGCTGGCAATAAATATACAACTGAGAACACTGATAGCTACACCTGAGACACAGGACAAGTGCTGCATATTAAACCTAGTTAAGGAAGAGAAACTTGTTATAAAGTTGGGAAGCAGATCTGTTTCGGTGTCTGCATTGCATGTAACTCAAGCATTGGTAACTCCTGCTACTTGATAAAACAATGATCTGTGCATAAAAACTTAACAACTGAAATCCACATCCCATCAGTAGAGAATTATTTATTTAAAAAAAAAAAAAGCTTTAAAAACTTTCCCATTAGCTTTCAGTACTAGCTACTTCAGTGAATGAGACTGGACTTTTGCTGCCATCATGTGGATATTTAAAACAGTGCAGTCATCTATAGCTAATATGGAGCTGCATAGATACTAATCCAATCAGAGACCTTCTACATACCTTCGGCTAACAGGCTTCTCCCAAGAAACCTTTATTATGTGTACAGTGCATAAAGCTACGGGATGGAGTAACCACACCTCACACCATGGGTGGGTTGAGACTGGCAGCCTTTATATATGTGAGAATGGAGCTAATAACTTCTTCTATCTCTTCTTTGACACAAGTTTTGTCACTTGAAATGGAAAATATAAAAAGTGCCCAACAAAGAAATATCCCAATAGGTGAAGGAAATCTCACCAAAACCTGACATGCGCCAATATCCTATGGTATCAACTACTGTCTGTATAGCTAACTTAACCCAAACTACTGACCCCCCTCACAGTAGATAGGAGAATTATACCAGAAGCCCACTGAGCCTCCCGCACCCGACAAAGGGACTTTGGAAAAATGCTCCAATGTTTAAAATCTCTCCCTACAATCAGGACTTTCTACCTCTAAAGCAAGATCTACAGGAAACCTTCAGATCAGAGGTTTCCACCCTCCAGTCGGGTATCTAATACATGGGGGTAAATGTATTAAGCTGAGAGTTTTTCGGCGAGTTTGAAAAGTGGAGATGTTGCCTATAGCAACCAATCAGATTCTAGCTATCATTTTGTAGAATGTACTAAATAAATGATAGCTAGAATCTGATTGGTTTTTTTAAACCCATCAGAAAACTCTCAGCTTGATACATGGTGTCCAGACTCACCTCTGGAAGGGAAGCAAATAGACCCAGGAGGACATATTATCCAGCATTTATTTTTAGTTTGTTCAACTTAATTGAAAAATGATTTAATTTTGGTAAAACAAATCAGCCATGTGCTTGAAATAATTCACAAGTGTCTTGGATTCACATCTAAAGCTACTAAAAAACAAGTATACTAGCTCAGACTATTGTGTGGACCCCAAAGCAGACAAAGTCTTTGTCCACATGAAAAAAAACAAGCACAGGGAAGGACTAGATCCTGGTGCTATATTCCATCCACTTCAAGGTTCCATGTGCTGTGCCTTTAGAGACGCTCTTCTGCATACCACTGTTGGTTATTTCAGTTACTGTCATCTTGCTGTCAGATTGAACCTGGCCAGTCTCCTCTGACCTCTCATTAACTATGTATTTATGCCAACATTCCACTCATTGGATGTTTTTTGTATTGTGCACCATTACATGTAAACTCTACAGACTGCTGCTCTAGAGGATGTAATAGCTGTAGATAATGACCTACTATTCCTGCTTCCTAATTGAATATGATCAGTACACAAACATTATAAAGCTTTACCACCACTTTATTAGCCATGTGGATGGATTGGATTATTGACATTAAAGCCCTACATAACCAGGGTCCTGGGTTCTTGAAGCAGCTTCTGATTGCCTATACTCCAACACTCTCCCTTCGATCCACATTTTAAGGACTGCAAAGTACCTAGAATCTCCCATACGCTTTAGCTTTGAGGCCCTCACTTTAGAAATTAACAAAGAACAGACTAGAGACTTGCCTGTTTACTCAAGCAATTAAATAATGCTCCTTTTTTTCCCCTAAAAATCACAAATGCTTAGCTCTATGTTCTGTACTCTGTTCATTCTTTGTGTTTATTTTGTATCATGTGTTTTTTAATCTTCCAATCTAGAGTGCTTTGAGTTAAATTGTGAGAAAAGCGCTATATTAATAAAATGATTATTAGCTTATCACTTGTATAGAAGACCACTCATACCTCTTCCAACAACTCCCTATTGAAGAGGTATTGCCATATTCAGTCCTGCGGTGTAGTATGAGCAGTGTGATTCCTTATTCTGGATTCAGGTAAATGAGTAAGACTATCCTTTAGGATAGTCTTACTCATGCCTAGGGTCCAGTTATTCTAATCCGTCTTTATGTGCGTTTTATTACAAAAGGAGGGGAGAAGGGGTCCCAAACCAGTATCTTGCATAGCGCACCATGAGGTCTAAATCAAGCTCTCCTTGGAAGATCCTAAGCAGGGATCTACTTTAATTTATACATCAGGAAGGTTTATCCAAAATGTAAATGATTGGTAACACTGTTTCAGAAAACAGCTGTAAAACCTACAATATCAGATGCTAAAATCCACATATCAGGATTCTGTGCTGCTGCTCCGAAACTGTCCTTGAAGGTAAAGCAGATGCATTTCCGCACTATCAAATGTCCCAAGCCTTACGGACAACCATCTCTCTATGAATGATTAAAGAGCTAGGAACTGGATTATCACCACTCCTTCCATAGCATTAATCATAATCATTTTCCTTGTTTACTTGCAATCCTGCACCCTGTATCCTTCCTGTCCACAGCCATTGTCTTGTGGACACCTGCTCCTTCCTGAATTCTATCTGAGGACTTCATCATCATCATCACCACTTATTTATATAACGCCACTAATTCCGCAGCGCTGTACAGAGAACTCACTCACATCAGTCCCTGCCCCATTGGGGCTTACAGTCTAAGTTGCCTAACACACACACACACACACACACACACACACACACACACACAGAGACAGACAGACAGACACATAGACTAGGGTCAAATTGTTAGCAGCCAATTAACCTACCAGTATGTTTTTGGAGTGTGGGAGGAAACCGGAACACCCGGAGTAAACCCATGCAAACACAGGGAGAGCATACAAACTCCTGACAGATAAGGCCATGGTCGAGAATTGAACTCATGACCCCAGTGCTGTAAGGCAGAAGTGCTAACCACTTAGCCACCATGCTGCCCCCTTCATCAATAATAACATGGCACCTCTAACATAGTGCATAGGAGATCACCTATGGCTTTACCAGGTTGTGCCCAATTCAAGCAGCTATGAATGATGATCATATGCCTTGTAATTGATTGTAATATTTTGCTCATTAAAATAAATTAGAAAAGATATGCAGGCACTACTACCTGATTATTCTCAGCTATAGTTATATCTTTGCTAGCTTTCAATTGTTGACATCCCAGGTTTGATGTTTCATCGCAGCTAATAAGACATATATTCATTTTAATTTGTGTCAAATTCTAAAGTGACTAATTATCATACACAGCTGTTCTAATTGGACACAGTCAGATGAATCTGATTTCCACAATCACTTTATTCACTCTCAGTTAGTATCTAATTGTTTTTCATAAATGTTTTCATTTTATAGCCTGTGCTATCTAGTTGGTCATTTCTTGCATTAATTAAAATGGTCAGATGTAATTAATCAGACATATTTAAAGGCAAACAGTAGCATGGTCCGTACTATGCATCCATTGCTTAAAGAAGTACAACTTTGAATCGCCTTAATTAATCACAAACTCAGGGACATCTTTGTCACATTTCTACATTTTAATTACATTGTTTTTTTATGCACGTAGAGAAGCTCTATCCTGCATTAAATGCATTGGATGGTGCAACTCCCAAACACTGAGAACATGTAAAAGTCAAGTTATTTTCCTGGGCTAAAAATACTCTGTCACCTGGTAAACCAAGAACGCCCCCATCAGGGTCTGTAGAATATCTGGTCCTACTGACCTCCCTAGAAGGTCATAGAACGTCAGCCTACAAATCACAATCTAAGCTTTACATTGGGGAGTAGAATCAGGCACATTTCTGCCCCCATTCTGCATCCAACAAGTATCCTGATCCGCCCGAATCCTCCCAACAGGAGAAATCTTTTTAACGCCCGCAGTCACTGCCATATTGACACAATAAGTTGTGCACAAGAAAACAGGCAGAATCGTATCAAAATAAATGAATCAGATAAGGAAAACAAACAGCGTTTGCACTACAGGGCTTACTTTTATTCAGGCTTGTACAAAATGTGTTTTCCCTTCAAATCTTTTAGTCATTGCTTTTAAGATGTACAATATAAATATTTAGCCATTTTCAGCATACAATGGAAACCTGCACAACAATTTAGAGACAGCAAACAAACATAAAACAAAACTGGTCCTTATTGTACTTTGTAAAAAGTCTTCACCTTACAGACACACTGCACAAGCTGTAAAGTCACTCAAATGTCTCCAGTGTGTCGCAGGCCTGGAAAAGAAGATCATTACCAAAGCCAGTAAGGGTATGTTCCTCCGGAATAATTGTGTTCCTGGATATGAGACCGTCAGTTTCCCAGATAGGAGAAGAGGGTTCATCTATAGAGTATCCCAAGTGCTCTGGTAGAGAGGTTACATGATGATGGGGGACTTCCGCTATGTAGAACGTGAGAATCCTGACTCCTGCTCCCTTCCATAAATAAGTGAAATATGAAGAGAAAAAAGATTCTTCAGGTATCATTTATCCTGCAGTCCGCTTTAGTGCAATAGACGTGTTGCCAGTTTTGAAGTCACATGACTGTTTTTGCACTAGTTAGCGACAAGGTGTATTCTGTAAAGAAGATTTATTTTTGCTGTGGGTGACAGATGAATCTAGGTGCTCCTTATATATAATTATATAGTCACAATAATGCACATATAGGTTCCCAAATCACAGAAACCTGAATTCTATGAAGAAATTAAAATATTACATTATAAATCATTTTAAATAATTTCAATAAGAGATAAAAGATAGGAAAAACATGAAAAGGTCCCCTAATATAAGACCCAAATTTTAATACAATTTTCAGGCGGTGTTATCCACTGGTTAGAAGATTCCCATTCAGGGGACAAGCATATAGTAGGAATATAATATACCGGAGACATTCCAAGCAAGAGTGCATGTGTAAGCCGCTTATGTACCACCCCTATATCCATCTTGCCCCCAATAAATACTTAACTACAATCTTTCTATCTTGAATCACATCTGATTTTACCATGCAGTTTGGCCTAAACTGTATTCAGTTTAGATGTTTGCAAACCGCCTCACTTTGGATGTGGTTTAATATTTCCCCTTCAAACTGCAGGGTGATAACCTAAACTTTAGTAAATCTCCCGCTAGTTCCTTTATTGCTACTTTCTATTTTTTGGAGGATAAGATATAAAAGAAGCTCTCTTTTATTTCCTTGAGTATTTAGCCTCCTACATTAAGGAAAGCTACAAACAAAGAAGACATATCTATGCTTTCGAACTTTTTAAGGATGATTCTTAACCACATTTTTAACTTTATTTTGAAATATAATGGGACATTTATATGTATGAATTGTGGATGCAAAGACCCCTGAATTGCTATTACTTTGTAACAAGGAATTTTTTAAAGTTTATCTTAATTTTATTTATATATATTAATGAGCAACAATTTCAACTTAAATGATCCCCTACACCACAACACTTCTTATCCTGAATGCATTGCACACAGATTTATTAAACACATAACGTCACACTGTGACTGATGCGGACTTTGAACACATTTGCATAAAATGCGGAAGAAATAATAACAGCCACATACAAAGTTGGACTAATCACAAGACGTGTGCAGCTCTGTACCAGTAACATATGTGCTGTGTTTATGTCAGGCATCAAATACACGAACACCCAAATTGTTCTTTAACATTTGTTTTGATAGCGAAATACATATTTGTTATTAGGTTGGAATGAGATGAAAGAAAATCCTCTCAAATTCAACAAGTGCAACTATCCATCTCTAAAACAAAACATACCCCAAAAATGGTGCTTGGGAAACGGAACTGGACCTCAGCACCTGATAAATAAGGCTGCAATCCTACAAATAAAAACACAAAAAGCTGCACTGTGTGTTATATTGTCATTTGAATTGACATTTTTTAATGCCTTTTATATCTTTTTTATGTAAATTAAAGATAACTGTTAATATACAATGATTTGCTGAGCTCTATATATATTGAGACTGAATAATAGGACTGGTTTATGTGCTTTATTTTTATATAACTCTCCTCGTATATGAAAAAAAAAACCCTGCTAAAATATGCTCACAATATCATATAATATATGCATGAGTAATTATCTGTTTCAGAAGTGAATTCACAATCAGCCAATCAGAAGTGAGTAGCTAGTGTTGGCACCAATCATTATCATCTGTATCTATTTGACCAGCCCTCAGGCACCTGCTATTTATAAAGCTACTGATAGGCTTATAAGTGTCTCTATGCAGGTCCCTTAGGCTGGGTACACACTGCTGTGTTTTCAGCAGATTATTGGGTCAACTGGACGATAAACGCCCGCTCGGCCCTATACTGCATTAGGGTCTACACTGAACCGATGAATGATTGTTGTCCCAATGCTCATGAAATCATAGATCGGGATGTTTAAACTGACTTGAAAAACTCGTTCAGTAATGGAACGATGACGTTCCAGTCCTACACTGTGTATACACTCACGATCAGGATCTACATAGAGTTTACAGAGTCATGATCTTTTCAGATGATTATGACAGATGAAGAGCACAGATCTGAAGGTAAATCTTGTAAATCGTGTATAATATGTACACATGGATCGGTATTCTGATCAGGGTTTTTTATCAGTCGTTGGTAAAATCGTTATACAGCGGGAGAAAAGTCCTGTAGTGTATACGTAGCCTAACTGTACTCTGCCTATGACAGATCACTACTTACCACTCTGCCTCTACAGTAGCATACAGATGGTTTAACCATGTTCAACCACTGCCCTGGAGGAAGGATTAAATATCTGGTCTATCAAAGTTGTAGCTGATATATCACAGATCCAGGGTCTATAGAAGAACCTAGTAGAACTTTTCACTCCACAAAAATCTTCCCTGGATCATTTATATCACTCCAAACCAACAACAGTGCCCATAATCTACAGCATGTCGCTACAGATGCCCACGTAGGGGGCTCTGACACTGTGACACTGAGCCATACATCCCATGAATGTAATAAATGCAGCAAATAAGGAACAACAGTCGTGTAAAGGTCAATTTAACTGCCCTTTGTGGTAAGTAGATAAGTAAAGCGACATCTGGTTGCCACAAGACTCTTTCTAGTGGATCCTGGAGCCAGAGTGGGCCATCAAAAGCTGAAAACACCACTAAGGCCTGGTACTATCTGCTATTGAAAGTTCTTGTTTCTAACTTGGTACTTTACTGTTTTGCCAATGGAAAGGGCATTGTCTGTCTGTCTGTCTGTCTGTCTGTCTGTCTCTATACAAAAATAGATAGAGGTAAATGAACTCAATTATCTACCAAAAAAGGAAGAAATGCTGTGCATAGTCCATATAGTAAATTACATATGCTCAATTGTTCAAATAAAATGAACAGACCAGAACCAGCAAGCCAAGATACAAAACTATACCTGGTTTGGAATACCGACACAGTATATCAACAAAAAATACCTGATGAGTATAAAAACGACAATCTAAATTTAGATTTACATTAACACAGACAGAGCAGTCTTCCAAACAGTCTGGTATGTGACAGCTGCTAATGCTGACGATACTGGATACCAGAACTTAGAGTTTGACGTCACAAAAGTGAGCGACATGAAGATTTATGAATTTAAGGCGGCAATAGTAGAACCCGCCCCCTAACACTAACCCTTAGATTGAAATGCTGCTTTAAAATCTTCATGTTGCTCACTTTCCTGATGTCAAACACAAGCGCCGGCATCCAGTATCTTCATGATTAGCAGCTGTCACATACCAGTCTGCTCTGAAATCTGCGCTGTCTGTGTTAATGTAAATCTGCAGTTAAAACATGTAATTTTTATACTCATTGGGTTTTTTTGTCGATATACTCTGTCTGTATTCCAAGCACCGGAATACTGATTACCACCGGAAGAACTGCCAGTACTGAAGTCACTGCCTCCCACAATATCAGCAACATCATAAAAATGTAGGCACGGCTTAATTATTTTTCTTTTCAATTAAAAAACAAACAACAAAACACATTAACTTCTGTACTGCTGATTATCAGAGAGGTTTATATGAGTTGCAGAAGTAACGGAGCCTGTTCCTTGCTCTTGCACTGGTGGACTACTACTTGAGCCATTGTTACAAGGTTTCTTTATCTCTTTCGCTTTTTCTGCAAGAAAAAAAAAGAAAAAAAGATTAAGAAGTTTTTACACAAGAAGACAAAAACATATATTGATCACAATTTCGTTTTATGCAAAGCTACAATGTCCATGATAGAACATCTTCGTGTCAGAAACATCCTGGACCAAGTAACTTGTCAGCTTCAAACAAATGTTTGAAGTGTGAGTATGAGAAATAAATGAGGAGTAGTATTGAGGACTGTTGGTGGACAGTTGTTAAAAGTAGTGCAAAGAAAAAGCTTGTGTTGCCTAAGCAACCAATCATATTCTGACATTTTTCTAGTGCAGTTTAGAAAGCAAACATTTGATTGGCTGCTATGGGCAACACCCTTATTTTTCCTTTGCACTAGTGTCTCCCAATGAGAGGTGAGTGATGAGCAACATATATAGAGTGACAAGTTGTGAGGGATGACAGTTAACAGAATTAATTATATAGAATTAACTTGGCAGAAGATGAATATTGAGCTATTAAACATTGGAAATACATTCTATGAGATAGAAATATATGGACAGACCTGTGCCCTTTAAACCATACACTTTTATTTTAATTAAAAATGAAACAGATGTGTGATGTGTTAAATTACAACATCATACATTACTCATTGATCTACCTAATAGAATACACTGTGCAGGAAGAAAGTACTGTGTGTAAACCAACTAATGTGAACTACTCTTAAAAACTAATACGTATATGGTAATTATGTTCTGTCTATAGCTAGAACATTAGCATAATGGGGAAATTGCCTCCCGGTTTAACCAGCCACACTACACCTAGTACTCAAGGGAAACTCCCTGTGCTGCTCCTGCAGAGATATAGTTTCATTATGCGCAGGGCTTATATGTTCCCCTGTGATTTGTTCTGTTACATTATTTGCTATTTTGTTAGCCCTGTTCACCTGTCTGTTCGTCTTTCATATCAAATAGAAGTTTTATTTATAAGATAGGTGCACTGAAATTCCCTAAATGAGTTAATATCCTAATTACTCGATGAATCGAGTAATTAGGATATTAACTCATTTGGGGAATTTCAGTGCACCTATCTTATTAATAAAACTTCTATTTCTTTCTTTTTTCTTCATGTATGTACATGCAAGTTTTTGGTAGCACCCCTCAGTGAATTTATTAGAGGAATCTATGGATCTATTTGAATGAGGGTATTCCCCATAATCAGTGCGATAGAACTCCTTCCCCTTCTTTCATATCAGTCAGATAATACTTGTCCCAGTGTAATGAAAGGGGGTGCCCCGGCCATGTCAACAAAGGTGAAGCCCACCTATAACCTCCTTCGTCCAGGACATAACGCCAACATGTTCACCCATCAACTTTGCAGTTTTTATATGTTGCCCTATCATAGACTTTCAACAGGACAGTGGGACTAAAGCACAAACTCCAGGCGATAGAAATACCTGTGTAAGCATGTACGTAGCCCCATTATCCTATCCTAGCTCTATGCCTCTGCATTAGCGGTCTTATCGTCCACAGGTCTCCATACCAGCCACACGAGACAAGTCAAGAGATGTATGTTGTCGCAGTTTTGTTATCAGCTGTGTATATTAGTAGAAGTATTTTGGTAAAATAACTAATGTAGGCACTGGTAGAGCGGAGTAGTAGAAGATCGTTTAGCAAAGAAAATCAGACTATCTGCTATATTGAAATTGTATCGTAGGAGTGAAAGTCTGATTCGGGAAAGACCAGTAAGAGGGGAGTTTGCAATAGTCAATGCAGGAAATTATTATTTTTTGCAACTATCATGTTAAGTGTCCTATTACAGGACATCCATTTGTTGATTTACTTGTGTGTTTAAAGTTGTTGTGCTGCATGACCCACAATGTGTTAAGATGTGTAATCACAGACACTGTGACGTAAGTACAAACTGTATTTGTTGAGAGTGTCACACAATTAGTGTCAGCAATCTTTCAGATACACATTGTACTTCTTCAGATAAGCGTGTCAAAGTTATATACACTCAGCCCACATGATCTGGAAGTGAATGTAAAGACAACTCATCTGGGGAGGTCAATCAATATATAGCGGAAAGGTAAAACCACCTGCCGTAAAGTCAGAATCAATTAAGCAGTATAACATTTGAAATGACATAAATGACATACTAAGTTAATTACAAAACTGGTGATGCAAACATAACAAACTATCAATAGTCCAAAGGTAAAGTCCATATAAAATGTTAATGGACCACTCAATACCAAAATTGAACACTTCAGAATTGAACTGTGAAAAATGTAAAACACGTTGTAGAATATTAACCTTCCTCAAGGTATGAATCAATCCCCACAATGTATATCTGCAAAGCAAGTCTTCCAAGATGTCAGTTACTCTTTGTCTGCTCTACTGGAGAAGTCCCGCCTTCCAAACATGGCAAAACTACAGATTATTTCATGTATGTTAATCGGCTTAATGATACACAGGCTTTGACATATATTAAAAGTCAGATAATGGCTTTACTTTCTCCTTGATACTTTTAGGGAAAAAAAGTTAGTCACCCTGAAAAAGGTTATAAGAAACATATAATTGTTAAAGCTTCATTCATACTATTAGAGTATACTTATGGAGTTATTGTTTTTGGAGTGGAAATGACATAATTGGTATAGGAACCTACCAAATTTCAGGATTCCCAAAAACATATTTAGAAGATACCAGTGTCACATCTGATTTACATATCGTATCCCTACTAGTTCTGCCTCTATTGTAGGCAATAAAGGGAAGATCTTAACTATATATTTGTTTTTCATAAAACTTTATATCTATTTAGGCGCTCACTTCATTTACAGGTGTTTTCCATTGTAACCCCTCTGAACACATTGTGTGACCACATCCTGTGCACTGACAACATGCTGGTTAGTGTCTGATACTATGAGCTTGAGTTTCATGATCTGTCCCATTGAAATCCCTCTGCCTTGGGATTATAAAAGAAAAATATAATTCTAAATTGGAGGCACTCACTATAGCCATTTCACCATATGTTATACATTTCTACAAACTAAAACTCAATCCTTTATTATGAGTTTATTTAAATCAAAGGGATGTTATTTTTCAAAATAAATTAGCCATTACAACATATTAAACATGTGAAAGTGAAAAGTGTAAAAAGTACAGTGATATAAAATGAAAAAAAAAAAATGAAAATCGATAGTCTCCCGAACCTGTAAAATATATCTGAGAATAATCTATCAATTTCCATTCTCTTTTAGATATTGTTAATTAAATCGGGAAAATATTCATTTATTTAACAATATTAATCTTACTAGTTACACTGTATGATATTAGCATTAGATACATTACATATTAAGTGTTCTCCATGTCGTATTGAATAAGTATTTATACATTCATGTGTTTTTTTAAAGTAGACAAAGGTATTTCAATTACTTCTAAAAAAAAAGTGCATAATAATTCATACTTCTATATACAGCATATTAAATTGTAGAATTTGTGGGCAATCTAATCCCCGAAGGAGGGGAAACATTGCACACACCAAGGCAACCCCAACTGAGAGACAAGTATCTGTGCAGAGAATGGACATAGAAGAGACAGGTTTGAACAAAGAGCTGGATTTTGTACCAAACAATACGTTTTCCTTTATAGTTTAGGAGATTGATCGCAATAAGATTTTTCACACTTTGAGAAAAGAATTGCAAAATTAATTTTTAATTTCATAGTGCTTTGTTCTTTTTAGAAAAAAAGTAGGGATTTTATATAGGATACTACAAATTTCACCACGTAATATATTTCAGGATATTGTTTTGACTTATCAAAAATACAAATAGCTGGTCACCCCTTAAAGTCTATAAAAATAATACATTTGTTATATACAAGGCTGACAAGGCAAGAGTCTTCATTGTAACAGATTAGAATGGTTATTTTACAGAGGCTATACATCGGATTCCTGTCTATTAAGAACTTTTGGCCTCAGATCAGACTTAGCCTATTAAAATAATAGTTGATTCTCTTTTTCAAGACGTAATACTGAACAAGCTGCTGAATGTCTAACCATGCACACCCATACTGTATTTAGGCCCAAAAATACATAAGTGCTTGGAAAACATCACATCTGCCATAGGGTCAATATTCAAATTCCTAGTACAGTATACAAATTTAATTTTTTCTTGTGAAAATAGTCTTCCATCTCTGCTGCCACACTTATTTGCACACAAGGGGCTCATGCAGAGTTGAACATAATGTTATTAAAAGAGCAATAAGAACTTGTCCAATGCTTCAAAATGATAAATTTGTCTATTAACTGAAAAATACTTTCCTATATTTGCCTTAAAGAAAGGGAGAGGTATTGTCAATAAGATATGCACATCACACGTGACACTTGTAAACCCATGTTTTTGGGAATCCTGAAATGACGGTAGTTTCCTGTACTTGCAGCTCCAACCTAATTAAAAGATAACACATTCAATCACCCTTGTCAGTGATATTAAAAGAAGGTCATAAGTCACACACACACACACACACATATATATAGAGCATGGTTCTCTTACCTCTCTGTCTGTATGTATTACCCAGTATTGTCTTATTAATGTTTGTTCCCAATTGTAAAGCGCTACGGAATTTGCTGGCGCTATATAAATAAAGGTTGATGATGATGATGATGATGATATATCTATAATATAAATGCTTAGTGGCGTGTGTTAGTCTGTCTATGTGTGTGTGTGTGTGGAAAAAATAAAACCAAGCTGCAGCGCCACCTGCTGGGCGGAATTATACACTGACCTACTGAATTCTTAGTGTGTGTGGAAAAAAAAATTCAGAAAGGGCTGAAATTTGGTATACTAAGATGTTTTTAATTTGTTAATTTAATTTGTTAATTGTTAAAATTGTTTATAAAGATTTAAAAAAATGATATATATATTTCTTGAAGGAGTAGTGACAGTTGGGAGTGGTTGGTGGTTGCCGGGGGTGACAGTTGGGAGTGGTTGGTGGTTGCCAGGGGTGACAGTGGGGAGGGGTTGGTGGTTGCCGGGGGTGACAGAGCGAGAGGAGTGTGATACTCAGGACCGCTGAGAGAGATCCCTGTGTCTGGATAGACATCTGGATAGATGTGGTGATGAAAATGAAGGATGAGGTGATGGAGAAGAATGATGAGGTGGTGACATGTGGACAAAACCACGTTAAAAAAGGGCGCTTACGTCAGGAAGTAACGCTCTTCCCCTGAGGAGGCCTGGGCTAGGCCCAAATGCATGACAAGAACCTTTTTAACAGCTTAAGTAGCTTGATTTGACTAGAATGCATGAGTATCATGCACGGGTTAACTTGTATATATGTATATATATATATATATATATATATACATACATACACACATACACACACAGTGGTTCAAGCACACTTCTCTTGATGCAGACGCGAACAACTTCTAGGTTGTTTACTCTGCTTTATTGTCAGAGTGGCAAAGTAGTAGACACACTTTCCGGTGACCTGACCACTAACTTAACAGAGACCAGCAATCTAGACATCGACCAACCTATTTAGCATTGGTCACACTGAACAATAAAACATGCAAGTTTTTATACTTTATACTCCTCCCACAGCCCTAGCTTGTTGGACAGTTGACACTCCCACCTTCCCTTTAAAAAGGAGTTCACTCAGCTGCTCTTGTTTGATTGCTCTTATTGCAGACGCACCCTGTTAGCTTGTTGCATCTGTAGGAAGAGACGATTCCAAAAGCATGCAAGTTAATCAGACTCTATTTGTTTATTTTGTCACACATATGTCCTCCTCCTGGTTATCATTAAACTAGGTGCACTGCTGCATAAAAGTGTAACACTGTTTGCAACCTTTCACTGCAGGTTGTCTGTTAAATACCTCCCTTTGTTGCTTATATACAGACACACACCCATATATACACAATACTGTGCAAAAAAGTTTTAGGCAGGTGTGGAAAATTTTTTGCAAAGTAAGAATGCTTTCAAAAATAGAAGTGTTAATAGTTTATTTTTAGCAATTATCAAAATACAGAGTGAATGAGCAGAAGAGAAATCTAAATCAAACCAATATTTGGTGTATGACTTGTGTCTTCCACAACCTCACCTTTGCAGCAGAGTTTGGCTGTTCCCCATGGACTTTTAAGCCTTCAACATAACTGTTTCTGTTTCACTTAATGACTTTCATCCTACATATGAAAACGATGATCATTATCACCTGTTTGGTATGATTGGTTAATCATACACCTGACTATAATCCTACAAAATCACTGACCTTGTGCAAATGTACCTGGAAGAATTGATGGTGGTTTGAAGGCAAAGGGTGGTCACACCAAAAATATTGATTTGATTTACATTTCTCTTCTGTTCATTCACTTTGCATTTTGTTAATTGATGCAGCATTTTTCCCCACATCTGTGTAAAACTTTTGCACAGTACGACGTGTCCCCAAAAGGACCACAATGCAGATGATGATCTCTTTCAAAATCATTAGTTGGGCCAAGCAGCAGGATCAGCAAATGTGTCGGCAGATTTAGAGTCTGCCTGGTATTTGACAGAAATGCCTATTTGTTGTTATTTAGATAGCAAGAAGAGACACATACCTCCGGTCCTCTGGTATCCTACCAAACTATCCATTTTTTTGTTTGCTATATAGATTTGTTGAATACACTTCTCCACTAACTCAAAAAGTATCTGTAGATTTTGTTTTTTGCTGTTTGTAGCTATGTATCACAAAATGTGTTTTAAGATCATTTGAATCGGAGAGTATGGAGAGCCATGTCTGCATCACTGAACATATGAAAAAGTGCCTCTTGTGAGAACAAATATTAAATACCCTGTGTGACCATTTGATATGGAAAAAGGTATGATGATCTGTGTCAATAAGATTAGGAATGTTGCAGAATCAAAAGCACGGAACAGTTTAAAGAGAAATTAACACAAAACATAACCTTGAATGTCGTATCAATTGTTATAATTATCAAATGTGTAAATTAAAAAATAAATAAATAAATACAAAGATTCATACCCAGCATAAATAATGTGGAGAACATTAATCTATGGGGTTTAGCAATATGTAGTCTATCCCTTGATTCATCAGACAACTGACAAGAGAATGTAATGTGCCACAGAAACTGGTAAACCTATAAAGGCCAATTACTGACATTATCAGGCCAGATAAATGCAGAGTCCTGAGTGGGACATGTATCATCCAACAAGCAAATCATTCTGCTCCCTTTACCTATTCCAGACCTCCCCAGACATACCCACAAGCTTCTCAGGCCCATCATAAGCACAGTCATGTGACCATTGGCGGCTCCTAGAAATATTCTAACCCTCCCACTATTTCTATGCAGGGCTGCCAAGAGGAATTCAGGGCCCCGGTACAACAAATTCATTGGGCCTCCTTATTGTTGAGGAAGCTAAAAAAAAAAATCAGGGGTGTGGTCATAGAATTGGGGGCGCGGCAATGCGCCATTGGGGCATGGCTAGCACATCAAAATCACTAGGTCCTGAATTCACCGGAGCGTGACATATGACCAAGCACTCCTGACTTTCAGGACATCTAGCACCACAGTGTAGTATAGAAAGATTGCAGTGTGTACAGAAAAATTTAAAATTAACAGTTCGGGCCCGGGTAAAATGTCCCCGCCCCACCCCCCTCTCAGCGGCCTGTTTCTATGGTGCTCAACTGAATTTGGCAGATGTATCACATGGAGCACATGACCAGCATTTCTGTCTGTTTCCTGTTTGTATTTGATCTGATTTGTCAGTGTGACCGCTTTTACCAAATGGTTGAGTCTACAATGGCAGCATTTATTTTACTTTATTGTCTCTTCAATGCTTTAAATCAAAATCATTCTGTGTCCTCACAAAATTAATCACAAAAGGAAACTGGATTTATTTGGCTATTTCTTTACATGTGAATAAATGTTACTGCATCCTAATTCTGTTATCAATCAATGATCTTTATACATCCAAAGAATTATATAGCAGAATCAATTATGATTGTTGACTTACTTTTCCAACTAGTCGAAAATATTGCACACATTGCTACTAGTATATAGATCACTGAAATACACAGTATGTCATGCCTTCTTCTACATATTGAATTTGATATTGATGATCCTGCTATTTCCAGGGAAAAGCACCTAAAAAATAGAAGCACACAATTTACATGCAATTTCATTACTTCAGCTCTCTATACTGTATAACAATGCTGGACTGCCCTGGCTGCCTAGTGACTTTGAAATGTGATGATTATTGTGTTGAGTTTTTTTTAAAATCAGATATTTTTTATTGATTTTTTTTTGTCACATACAACAAAAAAGTGACCATACAAAAACATTTAAACATACACCACAATTAGCCTTGAAGTGCTTATCAAATACATCAGTTGTATCCATACATAGTTGAACATGGAACAAGCTATATAAACAGTAATTGCACCATTCAATAATTGGTCGTTAATCTCATTCCTTAGTAACAGGACATTAGTGAGGCACACTTTATAGCCTATACCATTTACAACTTTATCTCTACAAAAATGGAGAATTCACGGAGTGATCCGCCAATCAGACATTGTATATTAACAACATAATGATGCATAGATTACACTTCAACGCCCCCATACTGCACATTTCTATAATCCACATATTTTCTGTATATTTAGTAGTTTTTATTATGTATTTATTTGATTATTTATTTTGCGCAGAACGAGCCTCCCCTCCCCTCCCAGACACCCAGCCCCTCCCACCGTATTTTAATCTTCAATCCAGGGACTCCAGATCATTCGAACCGACTCAGTATTTAGATGTATACCAAATAGACCAAATTTTTGGATACTTAGCTTTAGCATTTCTACTAGTATATACATATTTTTCATGTTGCATTGTATTATTAACCAAGGCTCTCCACTTATGAAAATCGGGTGGATCAGGCGCCAACCACGCCCCGGAGATCACCACTTTAGCGAGTGCCATCAAATTGAAAATATAAACAGCTGGATATTTATCAATTAGATCATCTAACGATATCCCATAAAGACAGATTTTGGGATTCATAGGGGGGCCATTGGAATCGTATCAATCACACATTTCCAGACTTTCACCCAGAAAGCACCTACTACTGGGTAATCCCATAGCATATGCCAGAAGTCTGCAGGGGAAAAACTACACTTTGGACAGGATGCATCACTTCTCCGACCCATACGGTGCAAACCAAATGGAGTCAGATAAACTGTTGAGTTCAGCATATGCTTCAGTGACCAAAACAGCTCAGCCTGCTTGAGCGATGTCAGCATTAAATTCTGAAGGAAACACATCATCAGCAAATGTGGGAGAAAGCACATACTGCAGGGTCATGATAGCCGTGCAGTTGAAGTGCAAGGGAAACAATCAACTGCAGATCAGTTTACTGCAAACATCACCCTGAAATGAGCAGCCAGTTTAATAAAAACCCCACACAGTCAGATACATTGGGCTGCAGTGCATACACTGCTCATCACAACTGCCAATACACATTTGCGAGTTCAGTGGTGCAAAGTGCACTGACAATAGACTACCAAGTAGAGGGGGAAGGTGATCCTTCACCAGGTCTCAACAAATGAATAACTGAATGTGTCGTTCCAACATAAAGAACTCTTCAGTTCTAACACTGAAAAATTATTTTGGTTCTGTGGGATAAATTTCCCTGCTGTTAGGAACCCCTCCAGCCAAGAACAGCAAAACCCGGAGTCTGCTCCAAAAGTCTGTTGTCCCTAGTGGTGGGGACAGACTTGGCTGCAGACAAACAGAGGGTCGTGTGATAAGCACTGGCTGGGGAGAACCCAGGAATAGAGTTAATGAGGCCGTAGAGTAGGAAGTGGAGGAGGGAGTCAGGTGAGACACCGAGTGGATGGTGTCAAGACTGATATATCACTTGTGGCCACTGCAATAAATAAGGAACAGCTGATAGAGAAGTCCCCTGATACACAGCGAGTTCTGTACCGGTGCTTGAACGGAACTTGCAGTGATAGGTAAAGATGATGAAACTGATCGTAGGCAGTTGCCAGGGGTAACTACAATCCACAGTATCGATAAGAGTCTGGAGATTTTAGAGAAACAGTTCTTAGGCATTTGCCTGGGGTAACTGCAACCCACAGTACCGGTGAGAGTCCGGAGATTTAGGGGTACAGTTCTTAGGCAGTTGCCAGGGGTAACTACAACCCACAGTACTGGTGAGAGTCTGGAGATTGGAAGAAAACAGTCCCAAGGCAGTTGCTAGGGGTAACTACAATTATAGGCACACAGTGATATATGTAAACAGTCAATAGTACCTGTGGCAAGGTGGAGTCCGGAGCCAGAGGAAGATAGTTGAAATCTGAGCGCAGAGATGATGCAGGGGCTGCGTCTCTGTATAAGTTAGGATAAGCAGAGGAGCTGCAGATCACGCCGGAGCCATGCCTGGGAGCACGACTTTACCGGGGTCCAGGAGATAGCTGACTGGAATTGGCGAGTAGATAGTAGAATCGTCAGGAACAGAATCAGGTCTGGTATACATGATATCAACACAGGAGAAGAGTCAAAGCAGAGCCGAATCGGTACACAGGGAAATCCATTAAAGAGTAGACAGGAACGGAAACGCTCTGGTACACGGGGATACCACAAGCCGGCAGGAAACAACAGGAACAGGTAACAGGGAAAACACAAGGGAGCAGGACACTATGGTAAACGTATTAATGGCAATCCTGCAGAGGATTAGCCGGCTATTTAAGGAGAGCAGAAAGAATAGGCTGCAGGTGATAATGAGGAAGCCAGGTGAGTAAGCTAAGAGAAACAGGCTGACCAGGTGAGGCATTACAGACCTAACTGACCCTATCTAAGACCTATCTAATCTATCTAGGTGAACTATCTGCCTATCTAATCTACCTAAATTAATCTATGTAATCTATCTAAGAACTAAACTAACTACCTATCTAAACACCCGTGGCTATCTAATACCTAACAACTACCTACCTACCTATCCCTAACTAACTATCTATCTACAAAGTTACTCTGACAGAGAGCCCGGCGAGTCATAACAGAACCCCCTCCCCCCTTGACGATGAGAAACTCTTTAAAAAAGTCAAGCTTGAGCCTATTCGCATGAATAAGAGCACTAGGAACCCAGGATCTTTCTTCTGGACCAAAACCTTTCCAGTGTGATCTGCCTTGTATCTTTGTGTGCATTTTGCCCTGTGTTATTATTTCTCTTGTTTCCCTGTGTGCATATTACCCTGCAGTGCCTATGATTCACCTGGGGTGCTGCTGTTCGGCCTTTCCTATCAGGGGTTAACTAGCACTGCTAGTTAATCATCCACACCTGTCTGTGGCTTATGTATGCCTGCCTTTTTCAGAATAATTTGCTGGTCATTGATGTTCCTAGCCTGCTCATGTGTCTCTGTTCCTGGATTACCTGCATGTTTCTGGCTGCTATTGCAAACTGGTTTCAGTGAAGTTATTTGCTGCATTTCATTATTATTTACCTGTTGTTTGCCAAGATCTGGAAATCCATTGTTCCATTCAGCCTGAGCTGTTCACTGTTTATTTTGCCTTCCCTGGACTATACTTTTCTGCAATAAACAGTTTAAAACATTTATATCATGTGTCTGGCTCCATGGCTGTAATTAAGGAATTGGTTTTGTACAGAACCATAACACAGTGGACCAGGAAATGGAGCTGACCTCTCCTAAGCTTAGAGTTCAGGATTTTCTCTATTTCAAACTCAGGTTCCCCTTCGACCATAATCGGGGGAGGTTTGGTCTGGACACGGGGTGAGAACCTGGAAGAAAATATAACTGGTTTGAACAGTGATCAATGAAGTGTTGACGGAATCCTCAAGGATTTGGGCAACTCCAATCGAAAAGCTACTTGGTTGATTCCTCTCATTATCTTAAATAGGCCGATGTACCGAGGTTTTTGAGATGGCTGTCTTAATTTGATGTTTTTAGTAGATAACCAAACTCGATCTCTGACTTTAAACGAGCTCGGGATACGGTGTCAGTCAGCGAATTGTTTGGAGGTAATGGAGGCAGCGTGAAGAACAGAATGGACCTTTCTCCAGATTGCTCTGAGATGATGGGCAGGAGATCTAGTGTTAGTCGTGTCAGAACTGGGAACTTGAGAAATCGAATTGCAACGAGGATGGAACCCCATATTGCAGTAGAAAGGGGAAACACCGGAAGCAGAATGAAAAGTGTTATTGTAAGAACATTCTGCCCAGGGTAAACATTCCGTCCAGTTGTTGTGCATTTTAGAGATATAGCAACGCAAATATTGTTCCATGGACTGATTCACCCTTTCCGTCTGACCATCAGATTGAGGCTGATATCCAGAGGACAAACTGACATTAATGCCAAGGGAAAGGCAAACATTATTCCAGAAGGCAGCGATGAACTGTGGGCCTCTATCGGAAACGATGTCTTCTGGAAGACCGTGCAGTCTGACGATGTGCCTCACAAATAGATTCTAAAGAGCTTTGGCATTGGGAAGCCGAGAGAGTGGAACAAAGTGGGCTTGTTTGCTGAATCGGTCGACAATTACCCATATTGTATTACATCCACGAGACTCAGGGAGGTCCACCACAAAATCCATTGAAATGTGAGACCAAGTTTTATGAGGAATGGACAGTGGCAGGAGTTCCCCCATGGATTGGGTTCTAGGAACTTTGGTCTGGGCGCAGACCACACAAGCAGAAATGAAAGAAACCACATCCTTCTTCATTCCAGGCCACCATACAGAGCGTCTAAGCGATTTAAATGTTTTTAGGATTCCAGGTTGTCCTGCTACTTTAGAAGTATGACACGCAGTCAAGACTGCTTTCCTGAGGGAAAACGGAACAAATAAGAGGTGTGCCGGACTATTTGCAGGGGCTTGATCCTGGAATTGTTGGAGTGAAGACTGAAGGTCCTGAGTGATTCCAACAATGATGTTTTGATCCGGAATGATAGGCATGGAAACAGAAGGACTCTCTTGCAGTGATTGGAAGCTGTGTGAAAGCGCATCTGTTTTGATATTTTTTGAGCCAGGTCTATACATGATCAGAAATTGGAGTTGGGTGAAGAACAAGGCCCATCGGGCTTGCCTGGAATTCAGTATTTTAGCAGATTGGATGCAAATGAGGTTTTTGTGGTCTGGGTATACAGTGATCCGGTGGAACCCTCGAGCCAGTGTCTCAAGTCATTGAATGCCCACTTGGCTAACAACTTCCGATTGGCCACGTCGTAGTTGATCTCAGCCGGGGAGAATTTTCGGGAAAGGTAGGCACACAAATGAAGTCTATTATCGTGCGGCGAAACCTGAGAGAGCACGATGCCAACCCCAGTATCAGAGGCGTCCACCTCAACAAAGAATGGAAGCTTCGGGTCAGGATGACAAAGAATAGGAGCTGAGGAAAAGGCCTGTTTTAAGGTCTCAAAAGCTTTGATTGCTTGAGGGGTCCAATTTTTTTGGATCTGCCCCTTCTCGTGTAAGAGCAGTGATAGGAGCCACGATAAAGGAGAAAGAATTAATAAAATGCCTATAATTGTTCGCATAACCTAGAAAGCCTTGGGCTGCCTTTAGACTTGAAGGTTGAACCCACTCTAAAACAGCTTGCACCTTACTGGGATCCATAGCCAGAGGGAGATACAACATAACCCAGGAAGGCGATCTTTGTGACACATAGCTCACACTTATTTAGTTTTGCAAAGAGTTGATTTTCTCGCAATCTCTGGAGAACCTTCTTGATGTGGATGATGTGTTCTTCACAGGAGAGGAATACACAAGGATGTCGTCCACGTAGACGACCACGAACTTCCCCAGGAATTCTCAGAGCAAGTCATTAATACGGTCTTGGAAGACTGCTGGGGCATTACAAAGCCCGAAAGGCATGACACAATACTCATAGTAACCAGCAAGAGTATTAAAAGCTGGACATATATGAATCAAGTTATATGCACCTCTTAAGTCGATTTTGGAAAATATCTGGACTTCTCGTACTTGATCGAATAGCCCGGAAATTAGAAGGAGTGGGTACAAGTTCTTGATAGTAATGGCATTTAACCCTCTGTAATCTATGCATGGCCGCAGGGTACCATCCTTTTTGGCCACAAAAAAGAATCCAGCTCCCAAGGGTGATTTGGATGGCCTAATAAAGCCTTTTTGCAAATTCTCCATAACGTATACATTCATGGCTTTAGTTTCCAACGGGGACAAAGAGTAGATTCTACTTTTAAGTAAAATAGCTTCAGGCAAGAGGTCGATACCACAATCGTAGGAACGATGTGGAGGAGGAGAATCTGCCTTTTTCTTGGAGAATACATCAGAAAATTCACTTAGGAAGTTGGGCAGAAGAGAATCCACAGGCTGAGTAAGACGTAGAGGAAGGGAGAGACAAGAGGCAGAACACGAGAAACTCCAACGAAGAGTCTCCCCTTGCTTCCAGTCTATAATAGGGTTATGAGTAGATAACCACGGGTGTCAAGACCAATGGGACAGAAGCACAATTAATGAAATAGAATGATATCAGCTCCGAATGAAGAGTCCCAATAGTTAGAGAGAGTGGAGGAGTGTGGAATCGGATACAAGCTCCCGCCAGAGGACTTCCATCTAGCCCGCAGGCGGTGACGACATTCTCCATCTCAAGCAACGGAATGTGAAACTGTTTAGCAACATCAATGTCGAGGAAGTTACCTGCTGCACCACTGTCCAGAAAAGCCTTGAGTGTGATACTTTCATTCTGAAATGTCAGAGTAGCAGGAACTAAAAGAGAATTTTGTGAAGAGACCAGCTGGATACCTAAACACACCTCTTCAGTTTTGTTTAGGCCTGGTCTTTTCCTGACTTGCTTGGGCAGGTCTGAATAAAGTGTCCTTTGAGACCACAATAAATACAGAGACACTGCGTCTGTCTTCTAGATCTTTCCTCGTAAAACAAACGAAGGGTACCAACTTGCATAGGTTCCGTTAGATCTGGAGTTCTGGGAAGCAATATATCTGAGGAAGCGGAGGGCCCGCGATCCTTCTTCATTCATCTTTCTCTTAAGCGTCGGTCGATCCTGATGGCCACCCTCATGAAGTCCTCAAGAGTCTCTGGGACAGGATAATGGACAAGTGAGTCCTTGAGAGGGTCTGACAGGCCTAACCGAAACTGGTGACTGAGTGCCGGATGTTCCACAACGTGTCGGTAGACCACCGACGTAATTTAGCACAATATATCTCAGCCGACCGAGACCCTTGTTTTAGGTATGCTTCTGCTGATGCCACTCGGTCAGGGTCATCGTACAAAAGTCCCAGAGCCTTAAAATACAAATCCACTGAAGTAAGACAGGAATGCTCTGGTTTGAGGCTGAAGGCCCAGGACTGCGGACCTCCCTGGAGAAGGGATATGACAATACCCACTCGTTGAATCACATCCTGAAGAGGTAGGTCCAAGTTTAAAGTACAACTTGCAGCCCTCCTTGAAGTTATGGAATATCTTACGGTTTCCTGACAAGCGGTCTGGCAAGTTGAGGCGTGGTTCTACAGGAACATCCCAGAGGATGCGGGGGTTTCGGGCGATGTTCTCCCGAGTAGTGACCCGAATGGAGAGTTCCTGTAGAGATTGAGTCAAATTTTGCATCTGGGTATTAAAGAACTGGGCCGTAGTCTAATGTCCAGAATCCATTATATTTTCCTAGGTGCGGTCTGGGTATGAGGTTTTGGCCGGTAATAATGTTAAGAACCCCTCCAGCCAGTACAGCAAAACCCGGTGTCTGCTCCAAAAGTCTGGTGTACACTGTTGCCCCTAGTGGTGGGGACAGACTTTGCTGCAGACAAACAGAGGGTCGCGGGATGTGCACTGGCTGGGGAGAACCCAGGAATAGAGTTACTGAGGCCGTAGAGTAGGAAGTGCAGGAGGGAGTCTGGTGAGACACCGAGTGGATGGTGCAAGACTGATATATCACTCGTGGCCACTGGAATAAATAAGGAACAGCTGATAGAGAAATCCCCTGATACACAACGACTTCTGTACCAGTGCTTGTCCGGAAAGGAACGGAACTTGCAGTGATAGGTAATGATGAAACTGATCGTAGGCAGTTGCCAAGGGTAACTACAACCCACAGTATCGGTGAGAGTCCAGAGATTTTAGGGAAATAGTTTTTATGCAGTTGCCAGGGGTAACTGCAACCCACAGTACAGGTGAGAGTTCGGAGATTTGAGAGAAACAGTTCTTAGACAGTTGCCAGGGGTAACTACAACCCACAGTACCGCTGAGAATCCGGAGACTTATGGGGTACAGTTCTTAGGTAATTGCCAGGGGTAACTACAACCCACAGTACCGGTGGAGTCCAGAGATTGGAGGAAAACAGTTCCTAGGCGTTTGCCAAGGGTAACTACAAGTATAGGCAAACAGTGATATATGTAAACAGTCAATAGTACCTGTGGCAAGGTGGAGTCCGGAGCCAGAGGAAGATAGTTGAAATCTGAGCGCAGAGATGCTGCAGTGGCTGCGCCTCTGTATAAGGTTAGGATAAGCAGAGGAGCTGCAGATCACGCCGGAGCCATGCCTGGGAGCACGACTTTACCGGGGTCCAGGAGATAGCTGACTGGAATTGGTGAGTAGATAGTAGAATCGTCAGGAACAGAATCAGGTCTGGTACACGGGATATCAACACAGGAGAAGAGTCAAAGCAGAGCCGAGTCGGTACACAGGGAAATCCATTAAAAAGTAGAGTAGCAGACCTAACTGACCCTATCTAAGACCTATCTAATCTATCTAGCTAATCTATCTGCCTATCTAATCTACCTAATCACTAAACTAACTACCTATCTAAATACCAGTGGCCATCTAATACCTACCAACTACCTACCTACCTATCCCTAACGAACTAACTATCTTCCTATCTATCTATCTAGTTACTCTGACAGAGAGCCCGGCGAGTCATAACATCTGCATTGCTGGGTGCACGCACGCTCTAATAGGTATGATAAACATTAATCACTACTTAATGGTAAGTGATCAACTTCACCACGCTGCAACAACTCTTTTCTGATAGGTGTTTTCCAGGATAGCAATGCCCCAATCCATGTGTGGTCACCAATGGTTTTGAGCTACTGATGTTATTCATATGTCATTGTCTTTTTCATTACCAAATCTATACCCAATTGGGCATTTATGAAATAATCTGGAATGACAGATGCACTGGTATGAATGTTAGAAACTTCATCATTACTGGGATATTCACACACTACAGTGTTGTGTGTATATTGAGCATGGTGGTCAGCCAGTCAACTAAAAGCTTGGTACAACAGTGGTGCAAAAGAGGGTGCATCAGAGTACACAACTACTGTCAACAACAAAAAAAAGCTATCTGTCCAAAATGTCTGTCTACTAAACCGTGAACACCAGCAATAGGTCTAACACTTGGATTCTGCAGCTCGGTATGGCTGAATGCAACGTGACAGCTTTTAGGCATCCAGCTTTATCATTTCCTGTGGAACTACCAAGAATGCTGCAATGGCTGTCCCAGTACTCTCATACAATATAAACCTAATGAAGAGGAGTACTTCATTACTAAAAAAAAAAAAAAAACACACACACAACAAAATAACAGCACGAAGTGTACAGTATAGGGCCGGGGTTAATAAAATAATCGCACATTGCCCTTCCATTACGCCACTCCCCAGCGCACTGAGAAGTAGTGGGGAGGGCGTTTATCCACATACATTTCTGGGTCCCCACAGCAGGGTGACAAAAGATTCTCCAATATGAGACTGGGAGACTTTTATTATTTTAATTTAACATCTATTTCTATATCTCACTGCCCAAATTCAACAGCTGGGCAGCATAACATTGCAGGTCAGTCACAAGCTCAGTTTTGCTGTTTTTACATAGCAACATCCATTTCTCTCCATGTCTCCTGCTCATCACTTGGTATAATTCGGATAGCACTATTGTGTAGTAAACTACTATAGAGGTAAGTGGTAAAGAGGAGAGATGAGTGATCATAGTAACTGCTGCTTAGTAAGAAGGGTTTGTCATCCAGAAGACAGAAAAACAATGATTCCAAATAAACTTAATGTAAATTGTGGAGCACATAATAAAACATTTAGGGGTCACCTCCTTTAAGTTTAACTTTATAATGGATCAGAAAATATAAATGTTCGAGCTATTGCCTATTTGACCTGCACAATATCCTATAAAATAAGCACCAGCTAAGCCCATACTACAGTCTAGAACAAAGGCACAAGCCATGTACACTCACACCAACATGCTGTATACTGCTCCTGCTGCTATATGCCGTGTGGGTGTTCGGTCTACATAACATTGTGGTCATATAAAACTAGGCATATGCAGCCCCAAGACCATGTGACTCATACACACACACTCATATTATAATATAAATATATATATATATATATATATATATATATATGCACACAAGGAATGAAAATGGAGACTACATTCTCTATCAGTATAGAATACATACTCTCTCCATGGAGTACAGGTCAATGACATGCTTTTACTGCTGAAATGACCAGGCGGACAGTCCTCACACACTGTGTCTGTTCTTGCAGTTCCTATTCAGATTAAGAAGATCATGTTATTGATGTTGGAAATTGTACTTTTAATGTCAAGTTAAAATTCTTTGTCATATATACTTACATATATTTATAAATATAATAGGCAGAAAACTTGTATAATTATTACATAAAAAGATAAAAATAAATAAATCTAAATATTCAATATGTACAAACTCTGCATTTAACAGTGAGTGGTTCATATAAAAGAGAGAGAGAAGAGGTGAGTTTGCGTTACGTGCAACATCAGCAAGCAGCCTTGATGTAAAATCTTGATATATGGACTCAGGTTCAACTAGACATTTTAGTTGCAACAACAATTGGTTTAAATTAATGAAAAAGTATCATCCCGTCACAATTAGGGGTGTAGGAAACAAGACTCTAATTAGAACACGAGATGGGACTGTGACAGTACGCTTGGTTATAAAAGGCCAAATTGTAATAGCAGACATTAAAAATGTCCTGTATGTGCCAGAAGTGGAGATAAATCTAATTGAATAAGTGTCCTAGAGAAAAGGGGATTTAAAGTTTGCAGATGGACACAGTGTTGTGCAAAAAGACAATGGTACATTTATAGCTACTACAACCAAATGTCAGCAACTTTATATCCTGCATATTCATCAATGTTTTGCAATGACTGCCGTAAACGAGACCCCTTCTATGAATCTGTGGGATGGGTGATTTGGTCATTTGGGATACACAAATCTCCAAAAATTGCTGAATGGCATTGTGAAAGGAATTACAGTAAATAGCCTTGAAGAACCAAAATGTGTATGTTGTATTATGGGAAAACAGGGGTGCTGCCCATTCCCAAAATCGGGATAAGAGCTAATCAACCCCTAGCCCTTGTATATATGTGGTCCTATGGAAGTGGAGTCATTCAATGGATCAATGTATTTTATGACTCTAATTGATGATGCAACCAGGAAAACACATGTATATGTTCTAAAGGCCAAGGGTGAAGTTATTTAGAAATTTGTTGAGTACAAAAATCTTGTAGAGAGAAAGAACTATGTACTATGTAACTATGTAATTATGATAACACAACATTATCAACCTTACTAAAGAAGTATGGGATTTGGCATCAGTTAACCATTGACTATACACCTGAACAAAACTGAGTCAGTGAAAGAGCTAACAGAACCATTGTAGAGGGCACAAGCAATGCTGCATGATGCAGGTCTGGAAGAGAGTTTCTAGGCAGAGACAGTTGCCTACCTCAAGAACCGTGCACTGGCTCTAGCAGTAAAAAGGATGACACCAGATTGCCTAGGCCTTATATCCAAAGGTGTATTTGGATGTAAGGCCTAGGCACACATACCAAAGTAAACTGACGTAACCTAGACCCAAAATCTTTATCCTGTTTACTTTTTTGCAGTACCCCAGAAATAAAGTTTGCTGGCTTACGAAAATAAACAAATTAAAGTGAGAGAGACTATGACACATGTAACAAATGACAAAGTACCAAGGGTGTCACCATCACTGTAAGATGATTTAGTTACATTAAGCATGCCGTCTGAAGATAAAATTTTAAGTGAGGAGCTGAGCAAGTCTCGGGCTGACCAAACTGAACCTACAGTTAAGACGCAAATGCAAGTGGGAATCAGCATGATTGAATAAAGGAATTCCACCACCGAAGTATGGTGATTACTTTGTAAACTTTGTTTTGTGTGAGCCTCAATCCATAAGTGAAGGTAAGTCACGTAATGACTGGGAGAAACGGAAAAGTGCAGGAGTTAGTTGCACTGAAAGGCAATGGCACATGGACTATTGTTGACAGAACAAATAATCAAAAAACAAGTGGTATTTTGAAAAAGTACAATACAGATGGATCCTTGACAAGACTTGTTGCAAAAGGCTACATTCCGTGAAATGGAATGGATCATGGAGTGTCACGGAACACACAGCAGTAGTGGGATTCTCCAATTCTGCCTAACTACGCTCCACCCACCACGGAGATGCAGAGTCTAACATGATGAATGTTTTCGATAGGGACCCCCACAAGGAGGTATGGTCTTCGCTGCTAGCACCACGCAGGTCTTGTTTCTCCAGATGGGTACCAGGCGAGACTGAAAGGTGAGATGGGTGTTCACTGGCAAGAGGAGATATGGGAGAAGCAAAACAAATCCGAAAACAAGAAGCCGCAATTGGAGTTATGGATACAGGATACCGGTTACAAATAGCGCTGAAAGGCACAGATTACTGAATACCAGGATAGCCGAGAAACACTTGATACCAGAATTAGCTGAAAAGCACTGGATCTAGGGTACCAGGAATACACAAATAGCATAAGGATACTGGATAGTAGGAATCGCCAGTAAACACAGGGAAACAGGAGCCATAACAATAACAGGCAAACTAACTGGACAGGAAGATCTGGCACCATATTGCCAGAACAGGTGCTTTAAATAGGCAGCAGAATGAGGGGGAGTGGTAAATAGTCCACCAATGCAGGGGAATAAATCCAAGATGGTGTCTGCCATTGCAAAACGGAGGAGCCTTCAGCGCCGCCGGAGGGCCGAATGGGGGAGGCCCGACTTGCACACCAGACCCTGTAAGAGAGCCAGAGAGTCAATAAATTAATGTGTCCTATGACACCAGCTGAAATAGAGGAAATGGAAAGAGTTCCATCCCAAAGTGCAGTTGGGACATTGATGTATGCAGCCATTGGTACAAGGCCAGACATTATACATGCTGTAAACAAAGTCAGTCAGTTTTCTGTAAACCCTGGAAAACAGCATTGGATTGCAGTAATGCGGACTTTGAGATATTTAACAGGGACTGGCTCAACAAAACTTGTTATTTCAAAACATGGGAGCACTAAACTTGGAGCATATTGTAATGCTGATTGGGGTTTGACTAAAGATGATCAACAGTCCTATACAGGATCTTCATGTTGGGAAATGCAAGAATCAGCTGGGCAAATAGAAAACAATATACAGTTGCATTTTCTACCACCAAGGCTGAATACATGGCTTTAACAAAATGTGCAAAAGAAGCCATGTGGATCAAAAAAAATCTTTCAAGAACTTAATCTTCTTGGCACCGATGCAGCGATTGCAATTGCATGTGATAATCATAGTGCAAGTGATCTTTCCCAAAATGCAAAACACCATAAAAGATGAAAGCACATTGCTATAAAGAATCAATTCATCAGAAATTTGGTTAATGAGAGACAAGCTGTTGTGGACTATATAGCAACACAGAAGAATATTGTCATAGTTACTGTGTATAGCTCTAAGTGTATAGATACAAGTGTAAAACAAAAAATGTAAACAGCATAATTCGGTGTTATACCGGAGTTACACAGGAGGAAACAAGAGAAGAACGTTCTGCCTATTATCACAGGAACACAAGGACTACAGTCAGTATTCACTTGAAACTCCATATTCTACCTCTGATGTCTTCAGCTCACCCTGGCTACAAGCTCCATGCAGCATGGGGACTGTTTTGGACCTTATTTTCTTCTCATCTCATGAAAGTTTGTTTTATCTGTCAGTTTGTTTTCACTGCAAAATCCACTATGTTTAATCAGCCTGCTGTACTACTTGCTCAACCACTCCCTACCCATGCTACAGCTATTTCAGTCCCCTATCTCATCACTGTGCTCAGTTCTACTTAATGCTTTGTCTGCCATCACAAGTAGGAAGAATTGATACTGATTTTGAACCACTCTTCTCTCTCATGACTCTGCAAAAACTCAGCTATTCAATCACCTGCTCTTTATTACTCTCCATTCAACACTTCCACCCATTCCCCCACATGGCTCCCACATCATTACTCTATACTATCCAGACATCCATGGATAAACTACATTTGCTGCAGCATAGCTCTGCACTACTTATCTGATTACACTGGACATTGTAATTAGGTAATTCCTTAATTCCCTCATTTTTGCTATTTGACTCATAAATCTCAATGCTTGCCAAAATATTTTTCTTTCTCTCTTTTCATGGCATTATCTTTAGGACTATATCATCCCTCACCCATCCTGCAACACACACCTCTGTCCACATTGCCCCTTCATTACTTCACTCACCTCTAGTGGACACTCATGAACTGTTTTCCTATTTAAATTCAATAACTTTAACAGCCGGACCATGCCACCAGAAACTAAAAAAACACACATCTTACAATCATCTTTCCTACCTTTCTTCCTCCCTGCTTCTATTAGTTGGTGATATATCACCTAATCCAGGCCCCTCTCAATTCTCCCACACGCATATATCTGAACACTACAGAAATCCAGCAAACCTTAACTGCATCACCTGTCTTCCCTCTCTTACAAAGTCCTTTAAATGTGTCCTTTGGAATAGAGATGAGCGGGCTCGGATATCTGAAATCTGAGCCCACCTGAACGTTGCCGATCCGAGCCGGATCAGAGACAGATCCGGGTATTCCCGCCAATTGCAAAACTGAAACCGAGGCTCTGAGTCATAATCCCGCTGTCGGATCTCGTGATACTCGTATTCTATAAATTCCCCGCTAGCAGCCGCCATCTTCACTCGGGCATTGATCAGGGTAGAGGGAGGTTGTGTTAGGTGGTCCTCTGTCCTGCTATATCTCGTGCTGTTCAGTTCTGTGCTGTGTTCTGCTCAGTCCAGTGGTGCTGTGTCCTGTGCTCCGTCCTTCTGAGTTCAGTGGTGCTGCTGGGTCCTGTGCTGTGTCCTGTTCAGTCCAGTGGTGCTGTGTCCTGTGCTCTGTCCTTCTAAGGGCATTGTTATTTCCCCATTATTCCCAAGTTATAATTTTTTTTTTAAAAAGTTATAAAAATAAAATAAAAAAAGAATTATAAAAAAAAGAAATTTAAAAAAAATATCCAAAAACAATCCTGCAGTATAAGTCCATTGGTACTGCAATATTACAAAGTTCACTGATTCTGCAGTATAAGTCCATTGGTACTGCAATATTACAAAGTTCACTGATTCTGCAGTATAAGTCCATTGGTACTGCTATATTACAAAGTTCACTGATTCAGCAGTATAAGTCCAGTGGTACTGCTATATTACAAAGTTCACTGATTCTGCAGTATAAGTCCATTGGTACTGCAATATTACAAAGTTCACTGATTCTGCAGTATAAGTCCATTGGTACTGCTATATTACAAAGTTCACTGATTCAGCAGTATAAGTCCAGTGGTACTGCTATATTACAAAGTTCACTGATTCTGCAGTATAAGTCCAGTGGTACTGCAATATTACAAAGTTCACTGATTCTGCAGTATAAGTCCATTGGTACTGCTATATTACAAAGTTCACTGATTCAGCAGTATAAGTCCAGTGGTACTGCAATATTACAAAGTTCACTGATTCTGCAGTATAAGTCCATTGGTACTGCTATATTACAAAGTTCACTGATTCAGCAGTATAATGCCAGTGGTACTGCTATATTACAAAGTTCACTGATTCAGCAGTATAAGTCCAGTGGTACTGCTATATTACAAAGTTCACTGATTCTGCAGTATAAGTCCATTGGTACTGCTATATTACAAAGTTCACTGATTCAGCAGTATAAGTCCAGTGGTACTCTCCTGTGCCGCATATAATTTTTAAAGGCTTTGCCGAGTGTGTGTGGCTTAGGGGTACGCTCTCTTGTGCTACATATAATGGAAAACAAAAATTTGGAGGATAAAGTAGGGAAAGATCAAGACCCACTTCCTCCTAATGCTGAAGCTGCTGCTACTAGTCATGACATAGACGATGAAATGCCATCAACGTCGTCTGGCAAGCCCGATGCCCAATCTCCTAGTACAGGGCATGTAAAATCCAAAAAGCCCAAGTTCTCAAAAAGTAGCAAAAAGAGAAACTTAAAATCACCTGAGGAGAAACGTAAAGTTGGCAATATGCCATTTACGACACGTAGTGGCAAGGAACGGCTTAGGCCCTGGCCCGTGTTCATGACTAGTGGTCCAGCTTCACCCAAGGATCTAAGCACTCCTCCTCCCCCCCCCTACAAAAAATTTAAGAGAGGGATCTCAATGATGAATGCTCTGTGGTCGTCTAAAACAAGAAGTATTGACATGCTTGAACTACTGTAGTGTTTATAAGTTATAAACACTACACTTGAAAGCTTGAGCCTTTAAATGAAAAAGTCACTCTTCATTGCACGAATATTTGCAACAGGGACAGTTTTTTTGTTAACAAAGTCAACAAATAACACTTCGACCCTGTCTGTCTTTCACATACTTGATGGGATCTCAATGATGAATGCTCTGTACCATGGTCGTCTAAAACAAGAGGTATTGACGTGCTTGAACTACTGTAGTGTTTATAACTTATAAACACTACACTTGAAAGCTTGAGCCTTTAAATGAAAAAGTCACTCTTCATTGCACAAATATTTGCAACAGGGACAATTTTTTGGTTAACAAAGTCAACAAATAACACTTCGACGCTGTCTGTCTTTCACATACTTGATGGGATCTCAATGATGAATGCTCTGTACCATGGTCGTCTAAAACAAGAGTTATTGACGTGCTATAACTACTGTAGTTTTTATAAATTATAAACACTACACTTGAAAGTTGGAGGAGGTATTGTGGCCCCGGTACCAAATTGGGTACCGGGGCCACTCCACTATGCAGTCCAGATAGAGGCGTATCAAATATTAAACAACGTTGACTGTTGCTGCCAAATCATAAATTAATGAAAATGACCTGTCATCGTCAAAAACAAGAGGTATTGACACGCTCGAACTACACCCTGTATATGCTGCAGAGGATGTAGGAGCAGGCAGCTGTGCAGTGGAATTCAGACCATTTAAAGGCGGAGGTATTGTGGCCCCGGTACCAAATTGTGTACCGGGACCACTGCACTATGCAGTCCAGAAAGCTACCTCGGTGAAACGTTTTGGACTAAAAACAATATTGTGAGGTGTGAGGTGTTCAGAATAGACTGGGAATTAGTGGAAATGATTGTTATTGAATGTTATTGAGGTTAATAGCATAGGAGTGAAAATAAACAAAAAAACTTGATTTTAACACTTTTTATGTTTTTTTCAAAATAAATCCGAATCCAAAACCTTAAACCGAACCAAAACCTTTCGTCAGGTGTTTTGAGGTGTTTACCTCAAGCAAATCCGAATCCAAAACACAAAACACCAAAAGTGGCCGGTGCACATCCATACTTTGGAATGCACGTTCTGTTTGTAACAAACTTACCTCCATTCATGATCTCTTCCTCTCAAACAACCTCAGCCTTCTAGCAATAACAGAAACATGGCTCACGCAATCAGACACTGCCTCACCTGCAGCCCTTTCACATGGTGGTCTCCATTTCACCCACACCCCCAGATCTGGAGGCAGACAAGGAGGGGGGGGTTGGACTACTTCTCTCCCTAGAGTGCACATTCACAGTTCTACCAAGTGTCCCATCACTCACGTTCACATCTTTTGATGTACATGCTGTTAGGATTTTTAACCCATTCTCTATGCGTGTTGCTGTCATCTATCGCCCCCCTGGTCCACACCAACAATTTCTTGAACACTACTCTGCATGGCTCCCTCACTTCTTATCTACTGATATCCCCACCATCATCATGGGTGATTTCAACATCCCTATTTCTAATTCACGTTCCAATGCTGCTTCCAAACTACTCTCTCTAACCTCCTCACTTGACCTCTCCCAGTAGATTGAATCCGCTACTCATCAGGATGGCCACTGTCTTGATCTTGTTTTCTCTAGACTATGCTGAGTTTCTCATTTCCTTAACACTCCTTTCCCCCTCTCGGGTCATCACCTTATTAGCTACTCGCTCACCCCAGTTCTTTACTCTCCCTAGTGTCAAACTCTTCCAAGCATCCCCACAACCGCAGGAATTTCAACTCTATTGATTTTCAACAGTTTTCCACCTCTCTCCAACACCTTCTCTCCCCAATTTCTACATTCTCCTCCCCTGATCGGGCAGTAACCCATTTTCATCAAACCCTAGCAACTACCCTGTATCAAGTGGCTCCAGCGACACTACATACTTCGTGTAGAATTTGTTGCCAACTGTGGCACACTACAGTAACGCAAACTCTACAAAAACTTTCTCGTAAAGCAGAACGTCACTGGCATAAATCTTGTGCCTCTAATGATTTCACATATACTGATATCTACCACTCCTATAGAAATGCTCTGGACACTGCTAAACAAGCATACTTCCAATCTCTCATCTATGCTCAGGCCTCTAACCCCAAACACCTCTTTAACACATTTAACTCTCTTTTGAATCCTCCTGCCCCAAATCCTCCAATTACCATCAGTGCACAGGATCTTGCTTCCTATTTCAAGGACAAAATTGATAAGATCAGGCTTGAAATGGTATCATCTCCCTTGACAAGCAATTGGCTCAATTCCTTTGTAGCACCCTCTGACACTCTCTCTTCATTTGATCCCACAAATGAAGAGGAAGTTTCTACTCTCTTCTCATCTTCCTACTCTACCTCCTGTCCTCTTGATCCCATTCCCTCACAAATTGGTATGTCCCTGTCTCTTGTGCTCATTCCCCCTCTAACTAAAATCTGTAATCTATCTCTTTCTACTGGTATTTTTCCATCACTATTCAAGCATGCAGTGATTACTCCCATTTTAAAAAAAAACAGAATTCTGACCTCGTAAATTACCGCCCCATCTCCCATGCCCCTCCAAGCTTCTCAAGAGAATTGCCTACACTCGCCTCACACAACTTTCTTACAGCAAACAACCTATTGGATCTTCTTCAGTCAGGCTTTCGCTCTCAACACTCCACAGAGACTACGTTGACCAAGGTTGTCAATGATATGATCACAGCAAAAAATAATAACCATTACTCTCTTCTAATTCTCCTGGATCTCTCTGCTGCATTTGACACTGTTGACCACTCTCTCCTCATACAAACGCTACAATCCCTATGTCTTGAAGGCACTGTCCTATCCTGGTTCTCATCCTACCTATCTAATCACTCTTTCAGTGTTAATTTCTTTGGATCCACCTCTGCTCCACTTCCTTTATCAGTTGGAGTACCATAAGGCTCAGCCCTAGGTCCTCTGCTATTCTCTATCTACACCACTTCTCTTGGAAAACTAATAAGCTCCTTTGGATTTCAGTATCATCTCTATGCGGATGATACACAAATTTATCTATCCTCTCCTGATCTTTCACCATCTGTGTTGTCTCGCGTTACTGACTGTCTTTCTGCCATTTCATCTTGGATGTCTTCTCGCCAACTCAAACTCAATCTTTAAAAAACTGAATTAATAATATTCCCACCCAAAAACAGAAGCATCCTGCCTGACATTTCTATTTCTGTTGATAACATGACCATAAATCCCACCCCACAAGCTTGTTGCCTAGGTGTAATCCTTGATTCACAACGGTCGTTTATTCCCCACATCAACTCTATATCTAAATCATGTTACATACACCTAAAGAACATTTCCAGAATACGCACATATCTGACACAAGACACCGCAAAAATATTAATTCATGCACTCATCTCCCGCATCGACTATTGCAATTCCCTCCTTACTAGTCTTCCCAAAGTCAGACTTGAACCCCTACAATCTATTTTGCACGCAGCAGCTAGATTGATTTTCCTTACAAACCGTTATTCCTCTGCTGAGCCACTCTGTCAGTCTCTACATTGGCTGCCTGTATTTCAACGAATCCAATATAAAATTCTTCTACTAACATACAAGGCCATCAACAAAATTGCATCGACATACATTTCCTCACTTGTCTCGAAATATCTCCCTCCGTTCTGCACAAGATCTATGTCTCTCCTCCACTCTCATCACATCCTCCCATTCTCGGTTACAGGATTTTTTCCGGGCTGCACCTACTTTGTGGAATTCCCTCCCACGCACAGTAAGACTTTCCTCTAGTCTTCAAACCTTCAAGCGTTCACTGAAAACCCACCTCTTCAGACAAGGTTATGATATTCCTCAACCACCATCTTAATTTCCCCAGATTACCCTATTACCATCCTCTACACTGCTAATGCAAGACAACAACCCTCTGACCAACATTGTAACACACACAGCCCACTCAATACTTTTACCTTTGCATTCTAGCTGGTCCATTGTGTAATATGATGTAGCACATGCCCTTGTGTTTCTAACTCCCATTGTCCTGTAGATTGTAAGCTTGCGAGCAGGGTTCTCTTACCTCTCTGTCTGTATGTATTACCCAGTATTGTCTTATCAATGTTTGTTCCCAATTGTAAAGCGCTACGGAATTTGCTGGCGCTATATAAATAAATGTTGATGATGATGACGATGGTGATGGATATATTAACCAAGGACTTGGATATATAAAGTTTAGAGGATTTGTGAGTCAGTTGGACTGGAGAACAAATAGATTGGTTAATAGTATTGCTCTGTTAATTTTAGGAAGTAGAAAAATTAATGTTTAATCCTAGAATGCCAGATAATAATGTAAGCATTTGTTAATGTATTTAAATGCTTTATTAATGTCTAAGTGCTACAAACGAGGGTGGTTGGTGATAAAGTTATGTTTGTCTGAATATCATGTGATGTTTGCAGTCTTCTCAGCATGTGACCAGCACCTTTGACAATTTTAATATCTGACATACACAGAGATTAATCCAGAAACTGCCAGGTGAGATATTTTTGCAGCAAACGTTAGGGCAGCAGTATAATTTTCAATATTGTGTTTAGCATGCTGTAATTAAGATTAATCTAATAAAACATTAAGATTAATCTAATAATGTATGGTTATCTTACCAAATTCTTTAATATATTGACCAGGTTCACATTTTCTGTGTTTTTTACATAAATCACATCCAGCGCCATAATCTTCAGGGCAGAAATAACCAGCTCTGCATCCACATATAGTATCTGAAATGTGAGTGCATTTTCTTATTTCCTCCAGTCCAGCAACTAAAGAGTACACAGATAATTTACATTATATTAAATCACTAAATAAAATGTGTTAACAGTAAACCTAGGTAACCATGTGTGAATGTATTATTACATACTATTAATACATACAATAAGGGTTCATATCCTCTATAAAGTCTGAGCAGTTTTCAATTTTTTATATGAACATTTGAATATATATTCATAAACATGCGATATGGGACTGTGCCTCGTGCCTCAGATATACCAATAGTTCCTAGTGACTTGATAGGCTAAATTCTCATGAATATTGATACAGACCCCAAAATTATTGCATCCACTGTGTGTGTGTGTGTATACAATGGGTATTTGTACACACTACGGCAGCTAAAACTATTACTCCAAATGATAACCCCATTCCTGCCGCTAATACTTATACCCAGAGGACGGGCTTTGTGCTGAGCGTTCCCATATCATGACTGAGCTGTTAGCGGGAGCCCAAGTTCCTTGACTGGCAAAGTACCATTACTTTCCGTCACCCAATTGCTGTACATTGTGTTCAAAGTAAACCCCACATAAAGTCAATGCAGAAGCATTTCCAAAATGATAGCAGGTAATCCTATAACGGTCACATCTGTGATACCCTTAATCAGAGTGGCAGCAAGATTTTTTTTTTATTAAAAGTTTTATTTTTGTAAGGTGACGTTAACAAAAAGTTAACAGTTGACTATATGAATTCACATATTGAAGAAAACAGGTATAACACACTTGGACTGCGACCCGCGCAAAATATAGAATCCAAAAAGTCAGTTACATGTTTAAATACAGAAAATGAGTGACCTAAGATTTTTTATACAGAAAAAGGAGAAGAAGAGAGAGAAAAGGAAAAGAAAAGAGATAGAAAAGGCCAAAGAAAGAACAGAAGGAAAGGTGAGGAGTGACTAGATCCATTGAGAGAGGAGGGATAGAAGAAAGAAGAGATAGTGATACTAGGTTAAGTAAAGGGAGGGCTCGCCTGAAAATAGAAAAGCCACGGGGCCCAGACCTCGGTGAAGGCTCTCGAAGAGTTGCGGATAACAATGGTCATGTATTCCATCCGTTGGGTCTGCCAAATTGTATTGATTATGGAGTGCAAGGAAGGGGGGGGGGCTGGCTGTTGCCAATCTGCCGCCAACTTGCAGGTAGCTGCCGAGAGAATGTGCCTAATTAATTTATTCTGAAGGCAGGATGCCGAGGGAGCACCCACGGGAAGAAGAAAAAATGTAGGCTCCAGGGGAATGTCCACCTGAAGAATTGAGAGAATCAGGTTCTTAGGTTCTTGATCTCAGTCCAAAAACTTGACAATTTTGGGCACGACCACCATATATGGAGGAATGTGCCCTCATGGAAGCACCCCCACCAACACCAATCAGACGATTCAGGAAGTATTCTACGGAGACGTGATGACTCGTAGTACCAGCGGTATAACACCTTATAGATGTTCTCTTTTATTCTAACACAGATAGAACTGGAGGCAGCATTCTCATATATCTCAGACCATTCTTCATCTAATAGCTCTTCACCAAGGTCCCGCTCCAAGGCTAATTCATGAGGGGCTCTAACATTCGAGGTGGAAGAAGCAAGTTCGTAATAAAGGCTGGAAATGAGACCTTTTCTTGAAGATTGTTATAGGCAGAGGGATTCAAAGGTAGAGAGAGGGCGGGAAGAGAGGCGGTCTTTGACAGTACTATGGAAACTATGGAAATGACGTAGTGGCAGAAACTGGCAAAAATGCTTTGAGGAAATATGAAAACATGATTGAATATCAGAGAATTGAAGAAATGTCCCGGAAGAGGTGAGATGATTGAGGAATCTGACTCCCCGCGACTGCCACGGCTGAAATGAACTAGGGTGAAGTCCTGGGGGGAAGTCCGGGGAGTTAAACAACGGTACAAATAGTGGCTCCTTTTATCCCGGTTATGAAGGCTTTAAAATGAGAACTTGCTACCAGTATTACCGCTAAATGCAGCAACCATGCAAGGCCATGACAAGCTATAAAAGGCAGCATGGTCTGCTACATCTAAGTGTCAAAAGATAAAACTGGTCAGCAATGAAGAATTTCACAGTATATGAAGAATAAGTCAGTAGGTCCCCAGATGAACTGGGTATGATAAGAGTGTGAAAAAGATGTGTCTCATCGAGCCCCAGTGGTCCATCTCCGGCACAACGACTGTGCACGCACATCAAGGGAGGGCTGGCAGATGTTAGCCTGGGGGGCAAGACTCGACTCAGCAGCCTATTAGTGTTACGAGCCACGGCAGGGCCCAGCCGCCGCGACTCCCTTACCTCCGTCCCGGCCGTCGCTATGACGACCGGGACGTCACTTCCGGGGGCTCGGCCCAACCGTTGCCTAGTGTGAGAGCGCCGCGTCCCAGCTAGGGGAACTGCTGGGCGCTTGTGCATCTAGATAGCCTGCGGGCTAATTAATACTATGGGCTGTATTCTTGCAGAGCTAGGCTCTGATTGGTTGGGGTCACTATTTAAGGCAATGAGGTCTGCTACCTCATTGCCGGTTATAGCTTCTGACTCCCAGTCTGCTGACCTGCTTGTTCCTGTTCCTGTGTATTGTATTCTGCTGAACTCTCATGTATGACCCTTGGCTTGGATTTCGCTCGTGTATCCCGTGACCCTGACCTTTGGCCTGTTTACCGTTTCTCCTGTTTGCCTGTGACCCTTGACCCCGGCTTGTTAACTGGAATTGTAACTTGCTGCCGGCCCTTGACCTCTGCGTGGACCTCACTCCGCTTACCTGGGTTCTCCCCAGCCGGTACACACTTCACGACCCTCTGTCAGTCTGCAGCCCAGTCTGTCCCCACCATCAGGGGCTCACCTGATTGGCAGAGTAGACTCCGGGTTGTGTTGTGCCGGCTGGAGGGGTTCCAAACAATTAGCAACATTTTAAAGGGAAAAAAAATGCAGTTGGCCTAGTGACCCAGCCCAAGGTAACCCACTATGGGACCGGCCCGGGGGGGCAGATGCCCCTTGTCCCCCAGCTCAGCCTGCCCCTGACGCACATAATAATGCTATTAATAACACCAACAAAATTCCTACTCCAACAAAAAAGAAGCAGTGAGACGGAGGATTTCAGTGCAGGGAGGAGCAGCACAACACGCCGCATGGTAAAGATTACTATTACTAAATAAGCCATTACAGTTCTTTTATTTTCCTTGAATAGTCCATGGCAAAGACAGGAAAAAGCCTAGAATTAATATCATGTGATTCCTCCTTCCTTTTGGTGTATTTGAGAAACTTCCTAAGCTGTTCTATAAAACACAAACAGATAACATTGATGGGAACATATGGCTGCCATGGAGCATTCAAGCAAAAAAATTAATGGTAATAATTTTCTTATTTCCTTTCCACTCCATGGCAGCCATCTATTAATGGGATATACCCAAGAAATATATGAAACGGGGGCGTGGTTTGGCAGCCATACTGGATGCCTTTTCTCGTGGCTCTCCACCAAACGAGCCATTTTTATAACTTTTTCCCCCTGGCAGTCCCCGAATCTGCACCTGATTGCTCCTAACAGAGGTGTGACAATCCGCCCTACAGCTGGGTACCAGTTTTGCCCTTCTAGCTGCGGGACAACGCACAAGCGGCACCAGGGCCTACCTTCACAGGAATCTCCATGCTGGTGTTGCGCACCCCTCCGCCTCAGCACCTGGGGCTACTTTCGTGGAACGGGCCTCACTGTTGCTGGTGTCCGAGGCTTGGTGGCCCCGCCCGACTCTCTGCTCCCCTGATTGCCGTGTAGGTGCCTTTGAGACCCGCCGGGAAACCGGAAGTAGCGGAGCGCGGAGTCAACTTCTGGTCGGCTTCAGAGGGGCTGCCGCCGGACATCTGACTCCGTTGGGGAGTCCAGTTGCATAGCACCTGTGTGCGGACCGAAGCTGCATGATCTGCAGCACTAACAAGTAAAGGAGGCTGTCTGCTGCCCTCCTCCCACCTGAGGGCTTCACCCGATCGGCGGTCTGTGGATAACGAGCCGGAGCTCCAGAACTTGAGTGACGGTAGGGCCGCGGGACGTGCACTACCACTGGGCGCAGCACCGGATCCAACGCTCCAGCTCTCCTGCCCTGACTACCCCTGCCAGCCCACCTGCAAGGCTTCACCAAAGCTGCTATTCGTGCACCTACTGATACTCTGCTGATAAACCTTTCAGCTGACCGCTGGTGACCCTGCACCTGAGGACCCTACCTGCTCAGTGCTTCTGACATCGCTCCAGTCCCAGTGAGTCACTTAGGAGGAGAGCAGCCCACTATACTTCCCTTGGCTGAGGTGATTTCAGAGGCTGAGATTTCTGGCATTAATAACTGCCTCAGCATTAACCTCTTTATTACTATTTTGAGCTGTACACTATCTCAACAGCTCAAGAATTTACACAGAGTCGGAAGCACAGAAATATAGCTGAGGCACAGTACTGATTCTGTTCATAAGCCGAAAGTGGGATACTGCTGCCACCTTGTGGCGATTTTGTGCTATTACACCTGAAACGAGCCGGAGCTCCAGACCTTGAGTGACGGTAGGGCCGCGGGACGTGCGCTTCCACCTGAAAAGTAAATTTAAAAATCCATCTTTGAGATTAAAGCTTTTATGTGCTACCGAACACATTGACTGTCCTTGTGAGATCTATTTTTGATTGACTAAGCGAACAGTCAGTCATACTCTCCGAATGTCTTTTTGGAGTTAAACTCCATACAAGCAACATGCTCCCTACTACTGCTTCCACCTGTGGTCGGCCGTTTACTATCTGAAACCAACCCTTCAGGTGCCCTGACTCGTCTGTACAAAATAGCATCCTCGGCTAGTATGTGAACTTTACTATGTTGCCCGACCCTGGGTAGGACCCCTCTCAACTGAGCCGAGATCGGTGTGCGTCCCCCCTTCTAACTCCCCTCCCCCTTTCTTCACCGGACCCTGCTTTTATTACTTCATCCAACTGTTGGACCCGTTCGCTTGATCACACCATGGCTACCAAACCAAAGAAAGTGACTGCAGGACCATCAGCAAATTTCTTTGGATCAAAAGCGAAGCCCTCCTCTCCACAAGCTGATCGTCAGGGGACATCGGGTTCTTCATCATCTGAAGTTGAGCTTGACCCTTACATTCAAGCAGTAATGACTAGCCTCTTGGAGGTGGTGAAAGCAACTTTTTATCAGGAGCTGACAAAAGTGGTCAGCGAGTTTAAAACAGAGTTGAATACGCTGGGCAACAGGACGGATGCCCTGGAATCAAAAACCGACGACATCTGCCGATCCAACTCTGCAACTGATAAGGAACTCTCCCGTCTCCGTGACGAGGTGGAAATCTTGAAAGAGAAACAGGAGGACTCTGAAAACCGATCCCGCCGCAATAATGTCCGAATCAGAAATGTGTCTGAAGAAATCGGCAACGCAGATCTCCATGCCTTCCTTAAGGCCCTCTTTCTTTATCTCCTTCCGGACATCTCTGAGACCGACTGTCTCATGGATCGTGCTCATTGCGCCTTGAGAGCTAATCCTAAAAATGGTCAACCTCCTCGGGGTATCATTGTCCCCTTACACTATTTTCAGACCAGAGACCGCATTCTCACCGCTACCAGAGACCGTTCTGTGATCACAGTTCGGGACATGGACATCTAGCTGTTTCAGGACCTTGCTCCTTCCACGATACAAAAACGGAGGGACCTTCAGCCAGTCACCAAGATTCTTCGACAGCTCAACTTCCGTTAACGTTGGTGCTTCCCCTTCCAACTTCAAGTATTTGTTGACAACTCCTCTCACTTTGTCAAATCACTGGATCAGGGTCAGAGTCTCTTGGATAAGTTGGGTATTCTGCCCGAATCGTCAGTCCCTCAAGCTACGCCTTCCCAGTCCCAGCGCCCGGCGCTCCCTCAGCCTGAGTGGTCCCGTTCTTCGAGACAACGTCCTCGGGAGGCAGAGCCCCCCTGATTTGTCTATTCCTGCACAAGTGGTTCTTCCTTTGTCCGTTTTTGCTTTTTCTCTGTTTTGATTTTTCCTTTTTAGGTGGACTGTCAACGTCAGCTGGTACTTACTACCCTTCTAAAGTTTTAAGTATTTTGTATAACATGTTATTTGTTTTCTGGTTCTCTCTCTCCTCTCTCTTGTTGGCCAATAGACCTCTCACATTTAATTGCACCACTTAATATTTTGTTTGTACCACGGTCTTATTTCAGTCGTTAGGAGAGCAAATATCCTTTCCCTTGGCCCTCCTCCCTTCATCTCCCTAATATACCCCCCAGTACTATAAAAAGTTTGCAGAGGTCCTCGGCCCTCACTTGACAAAATTTTTCAACGAGGTACTTGGGGGAGCTTCCTTTGATTCCGCCACTACAAGAGCAAACATAATCGTTATTCCTAAAGAAAGATCACTATCTCTGTGCTAGTTACAGGCCCATCTCGTTACTGAATGTAGACCTGAAAATATTCGCAAAGATTCTGGCCTCTAGGTTGAACCCACTGCTCCCAGCCCTCGTCCATCCTGACCAGGCGGGCTTTATCCCAGGGCGTCAAGCCCCTGATAACACTAGAAGGATTATCAACTTAATTCATACAATAAATAACGATGGTCTTCCTTCTCTCATCATGGCGCTCGACGCCGAAAAGGCGTTTGACCGCATCTCCTGGAAATTCATGGAGGATGTGCTTCGAGCGATGGGATTTACAGATAGATTTTTGACAGGTATTTTAGCCCTCTATCGGTCCATGTCAGCTACTGTGTCTACTAAAGGCCTGACCTCGACGCCCTTTCAGATCACGAATGGCACTCGCCAGGGATGCACCCTCTCCCCACTTATATTCGCTCTTTTTATAGAGCCTCTGGCCGCTAGAATCCGAAATAATCGCAAAATATCAGGCATTCAGGTGGGCCGCTCTACACACAAGATCGCTTTGTATGCGGACGACGTCCTACTGTCTATTACTAACCCCAATACGTCTGTGCCACCCCCTCTTAGATGAGCTAGACCTTTATGGCTATTTTTCGGGCTATAGGATTAATCCAGACAAGACAGAGGTTCTGGACTTTAACGTACCGGCTACAGACAAGCTGCTGCTGGAGCGCTCTTTCCCTTTTCAGTGGGGTCGCCACAAAATTAAATACCTGGGTGTTTTTATTACTAAACACGATCGACATCTTTTTCAAGCTAATTTTCCTCACCTACTTGACCAAGTTAAAGCAGACCTTACATCGTTGTCTCAGCTCTATATCTCCTGGATTGGCCGCATTAATGCCGTCAAAATGAATATCCTTCCAAGGCTGCTGTACTTTTTTCAGACTCTTCCCATCCGCATCCCACCATATGTTTTAAAATTTCTGCAATTCCACGTCTCTAGATTTGTCTGGTCGGGTAGATGGCCCCGAGTCCGACTCAAGGTGCTACAGAGATCCCCGCGGGGAGGAGGTTTGGGGATTCCTGACTTCCGAAGATATTATCTCTCTGCCCAGCTCGCTCAATGTGTCTTGTGGTCCGGTCCGACGGAAGCCAGAGTTTGGTCCAAAAATCGAGGCTGAGGGTCTGAGATTGCTCTCTTTATCTTCTCTCCTATGGCTTCCAACATCTCGTCGCTCTAAACGATTTTTGCTTCATCCAGTAGTCGAACATTCTCTATCCACTTGGGATTCGTCATCCCAGAAATTTGCCTTCTCTCCCCATCCCTCCCCGTTTATTCCGCTATTCAACTCTCCGGAATTTCCCCCAGGTCCCGCGCATTCCGGACGCAGTACTCGCGGGGAGTCACTTACCTTAATCATTTATCCACCTCTGCAACTTTTCCTCAGTTTTCTGAAGTTCAATCACATATCCACATTTCCTCAAAACACTTCTATCAGTTCTTGCAACTCCGCCACTTTCATAGTGTTGTTAAAGATCGTCTTCTTTCCCGACCCCTCTCCACATTTGAAGCCCCTTAGTCTACGCCAGTGGTTCCCAAACTTTAGCCGTTCGCGGCACCCTTAGAGTCTCCATAATTTTTTCAAGGCACCCCTCCAAAATAAATACCGAGCAGTCCCATTTTATAAGTAGTTGGGTCAAAAAAACTTAATAAGTATTTGTCAGGACAGAAATACTTATTTAGTTGTATGCACAAATAATACACATAAATCAAAGGGAAAAGAATATTTTTATATATTTTTTTCAATTATATTTCTGTCAAAGAATAATTTACAGCTAACACACTGTGCCCCCTTCATCCGCACACTGTGCCCCCTTCATCCGCACATCTCACTCTGTGCCCTCCTTCATCTCCCCCTCTCACTCTGTGCCCTCCATCTCCATTCATCACACTATGTGCCCTCCATCCATCTCACTCTGTGCCCTTCATCTCCATCCATCTCACTCTGTGCCCTTCATCTCCATCCATCTCACTCTGTGCCCTTCATCTCCATCCATCTCACTCTGTGCCCTTCATCTCCAACCATCTCACTTTGTGCCCTTCATCTCCATCCATCTCACTCTGTGCCCTTCATCTCCATCCATCTCACTCTGTGCCCTTCATCTCCATCCATCTCACTCTGTGCCCTTCATCTCCATCCATCTCATTCTGTGCCCTCCATCTTCATTCATCTCACTCTGTGCCCTTCATCTTCATCCATCTCACTCTGTGCCCTTCATCTCCATCCATCTCATTCTGTGCCCTTCATCTCCATTCATCTCACTCTGTGCCCTTCATCTCCATCCATCTCATTCTGTGCCCTCCATCTTCATTCATCTCATTCTGTGCCCTCCATCTTCATTCATCTCATTCTGTGCCCTTCATCTCCTTATCCATCTCACTCTGTGCCCTTCATCTTCATCCATCTCACTCTGTGCCCTTCATCTTCATCCATCTCACTCTGTGCCCTTCCTCTTCATCCATCTCACTCTGTGCCCTTCCTCTTCATCATCTTCATCCATCTCACTCTGTGCCCTTCCTCTTCATCCATCTCACTCTGTGCCCTTCCTCTTCATCCATCTCACTCTGTGCCCTCCATCTTCATTCATCTTACTCTGTGCCCTCCATCTTCATTCATCTCACTCTGTGCCCTCCAGCTTCATTCATCTCACTCTGTGCCCACCAGCTCACTCTGTGGCCTCCAGCTTCATTCATCTCACTCTATTCCCTCCAGCTCACTCTGTGCCCTCCAGCTTCATTCATCTCTCTATGCCCTCCAGCTCACTCTGTGCCCTCCAGCTTCATTCATCTTACTCTGTGCCCTCTAGCTCACTATGTGCCCTCCAGCTTCATCTATCTCACTCTGTGCCTTCCAGCTCACTCTGTGCCCTCCAGCTTCATTCATCTCACTTTGTGCCCTCCAGCTTCAATTATCTCACTCTGTGCCCTCCAGCTCACTCTGTGCCCTCCAGCTCACTCCATCTGTGCCCTCCAGCTCGCTCCATCTGTGCCCTCCATCTCACTCCATCTGCGCCCTCCATCTCGCTCCATCTGTGCCCTCCATCTCCGCCCCTCACTCTGCCCCCTTGGCCAGGAAGAGGGAAAAAAAAATACTTACCAATCCAGGAGGCGCCCGGGACCCAGCATCCTCCTCCCTCCTGCCGCTTGTCACTGACTGCCGGCGTGATGACGTCACGCCCGACGTTCAATGAGAAGCGAGGAGGGAGGATGCTGGGTCCCGGGCGCCTCCGGATTGGTAAGTATTTTTTTTTCCTTAATTTATTTTTTGCTATCTGGCCACGGCACCCCTGTGACAGCGCCGCGGCACCCCAGGGAGCCGCGGAGCACACTTTGGGAACCATGGGTCTACGCCAATCCTCAACCAAAGGTGTAATTTCAACGCTTTACTACGAACTTGCTCCTTCCTTTTCAACTTCTAGGGCCTCTCACGAACTGGATTGGGAGCGGGACCATGGTGAGGAGGAGGAGTGGTCTGAGATATACGAAAATGCCGCCTCTAGTTCCATGTGCGTTAGAATCAAGGAGAACGTCTACAAAGTGCTATACCGATGGTACTATGTGCCTTCGCGTCTATGCAGAATTCACCATGACTCATCTGATCGGTGTTGGCGAGGGTGCTCCCAAAAAGGCACATTCCTCCACATATGGTGGTCGTGCCCAAAATTATCAGGCTTCTGGGTTGAGATTAGAGGCCTGATTAGTGCATTTCTTCACGTGGACATTCCCCTGGAGCCCAAATTCTTTTTACTCCCTCTGGGGGCTCCCTCGGCATCACGACATCAGAATAAACTGATTAGGCACATTGTTTCGGCAGCTACTTGCCAAAGAGCGGCTGACTGGCATAAGCAATCCCCTCCCTCCATAGAGTCCATAATTAATACAGTCTGGCAGACTCAATGGATGGAGTATATAACCAGCATTATTCGGAACACTTCGAAAGCTTTCATCAAGGTTTGTTGTTTACCTGGGGAAGATATGGCACCAGGATGCACTATGGGAAAAAGGCAAGATGGCGGAGGCAATGTGATGCTCTGGGCAATGTTCTGCTGAGAAACCTTAACACGTACCACCTACCTAAACATTGTTTCAGACAAAGTACAACCCCTTCATGGCAACAGTAGTCCCTGATATCAGTGGCCTCTTTCAGCGGAATAGTGCGCCCTGCCACACTGCAAAAATTGTTCATAGGTGTTGATTTGGCCCCACTTCACAACTTACAGGACAGAGGACACCTTCAGAGATCTTGTGGCGTCCATGCCTTGATTTGTTGAAGTTACATGGAATCAATAGAGCATCTATTGCTCTTGTTCTGATGTCCATGTGACAGGTATAAAATTGAGTAACTTTGGTGTTTGAGGATGTCGCCAGTAGATCTACCTGATGGAGTCCACACTTTTGAATAATGAGTTGAAAAACTTCCTCGTATAAAGCCCACACACCTGGATGGATTTCCTATTGACGGAGATAGTCTGCTATCTTGTTGCGTGTGCCTGCTACATGTGAAGAAAGATATTAAATTCTTTTATGTCCATGACATAATTGTGGACTCTTCCGCCATCATGGTCCTGCTCATCATGCCACCTTGGTGGTTTAAGAACTATCAATTTCATGGAACTTCAACTAGGGTATGTGTTCCTATAGTGGTAGTATTTTCCTGAAAAGGATCCCAATTATCTGAAAATACTTTGAGATGCTTGTATCTTAAGGAGTTGAAAATGCTGAATTGCATGCCATACTGCCCTCATTAACAGAATATTTGCATGCAAATGGAGTCTGTGGTCATCACAACCTATTCTGGTTCCAAGATGGACACTCATGGTCACATGATCTTTTAAATCTTGGACTTTGCCACCATATCAGATACTACTTTGTAAACTATGTAGATTTTTAGGAGTTGATTTAGGGATGCTAAATTGTGATCCCACTGACTGAGTATATCCAAATGAAGATCTCTTATGTCACCTTGCCTAACGAATAATGTTTATTGCCGATGAGAACATTCGTAGGAGACAGAGACACTTTCTTATCTGATACTGAAGTTGATAAGCTAAATGCTGAATCTTGACAAGTCTCTCTTCTGACAAAGATACTATATCCTTTGCTGTGTGTTATGATTCCTAGTAAACTCAGGAAGCGGCCACGGAAGTATAATACAAATGTCTTTATTACGGCAAAATATATGAGCAAAGATTCGGTTCAAGGAACATGCAGGTTTTCATAAACAGATATAACTCCCAACATAAATTTGAACAGGTGTGGCAGGAAGGTACACAGAAATAACAGGTTCCAGCGAATGCAAATATAGTTTAAATGCAGGGATAAGAATGGTGAGTTACCCAATGCCAGGATGCAAGAGTCTGTCCAGGGAAGCAAACAGAGGAGTAGAGTCCAATGACCAGGCAGAGGTCTGGCAACACCAGTACACGCAAAACCAGAGTCCAGGCAAAGTACAGGGTCACAAGCAAACTAGCATAGTCCAGTAATCAGGCCGAGGTCTAGGGCAATACTGGGTATCCAGTATTCAGGCAGAGTTCGGGGTCACGAGCAAAACAAGCATAAACGGTAAACAGGCCAAGGTCACAACGGGAGATCAAGTATAAGCAGAACCAAACTGGAACAGGGGGACACGAGCAGCAGCCAGGTATACACGGATGAACTGCACTGAGCACAGGTTGAGGCAGGTATAAGAAGACGAGAGCCAGGTGCAGTTCTAATTGGCAAGGAGTAAAAACCCCTTCAGGCATGGTGCAAGCTCAGGAGCAGAACAGCAGCACCTCTGGAGGATTAAAGGTACTGCTGACACATACAAAAACACAGGCAGAGTCGTAACACTGTGTCTATTTAAACCCCCAAGAATTGTAGATGTTGAGGAGGCCCTAAGTGACTTTTTTCTCTGTTGATTATCCATTATTCCGGCAAGAAATACATGACTTAGACTGTATCTACCAATCTTTTCTGACTTTACTATTAGAACGTCATCCAGATAAGGCCTTACTGTGTTTCCTTGTGTCCTAAGAGCAGCCATAAGAACTACCAGTACATTGGTGAAGTGGGGGTCGTTAACATTTTATCCTGTGTATCCTGTGTCTAAAAAAGGTAGAGAAACTTTGTGAATTATGTGAATAATGAAAGAGCAAGTAATTTGGGAACTAACAGATTGATGTAAATTTTGTTAACTTTAAAGTGAGGTAAATCCAAGTTTAGAGGATATATTGGATCCAGATGCTTAACATTAAATGGTCTGGTGCCAGATATGAGTAGGGGGCTGGATTACCCCCTGCCACCATGTGTGTCAGAAACAGTATAAAAAGAGTTGTGGCTGCAAAACTCATGTTGGCACAGTATCAGTGTGTGGTCTTAGTTCAGTGCTGGAACATTGCAGTTTGTGCCCTTTAAACAAGCGTGTATGCCTCCGATTGTGTTCTTAATTATGGTAGTCAGCACAGTGACGTCACCCGTGTGCAAGAGCGAAATGGCAAACAGTGGTACCAGGGAGCCATCCCCGTTGTCCCTACTTGCACTCCCAGAGATGCATCCCAGGAACCATCCAGCTAACAGATAAGTAAAACACAACAACAATACACTCCCATTACCTCACTCAGCTGAGAGACCGGAAAAATACTGAAGGGAATGATAAGTCACACTATATATCTTCCCGGGTGTGTTTTCTAGTGTTTACTCAGTTGACTAACCAGTTAACCCATTAGCGGATGGCTGCCATGTAGTGAAAAGAAAATACCAATTTTCTGAATGCCTAGTATCCTATTTCATCACAATACATTACCATTTGCAATTTGTTGACAAAATGTAGAAGAGTAGTGCATAAAACTACATATTACTTACCAGGATCGCAGTCTTTACATAGTAAACACTCAGTGAAGCCGTTGGGATGGTCCCTATATGTTCCCTCAATGCAAGTTGCACATACAATATCCCTAGAGTTTGCTGTGCAATGTCTACTCACAGCAGTACCTAGGAAAAAGAAAATATAATTAACAGGATGCACTTGGTATCCCACTGTAGAATCAATTGAAACTTCCTTTGAAATCTTTTCATCCCTACAGCACAGCTTGCAATAAAATCTAGACAATTTAGGCCATGTTCCTAATTCACAGAGATGAAGCACAATCCATCCAAACCATGTTCTTCAATTTTGAAACCTTGTCTACATCATGAAGTCCTTCCTCTTTTCATACACAGGGATAGAGGCCCATACAACCTATATCAGAACTGTTGGTAGGTATGCTATAAAAATGTCATTGATCAAAATTCACAATGAGAATGGTTTTACTCATTTAACAGAATAGAATAATTACAGATAAAATATTTTAGCCACTGTTCAGTACATTTATGACTATTTGAATGCCATCAACCGTACAAATATAATTTTTCTGTTTTTATAAGAGATTGTAGATTGTATGCTTTTGTACACTGACTGTCCGGCATTTTGTGGTGTCAGATGCCGTCCCTGATTACCGTCTCTGCCGCAAGGACGCGTCGTCTTCCTCTTTTCGTGCAGGCAGCGACGTGACTTCCAGGTGCCCCGTGGCTGGACTGCGCATGTGTAACCGTTGATAAGCAACAAGACACGACTTGCAGGTCAGATGGTAACGGATGGTCAGACGTAAGCCAAGGTCAGGGGTCCGAAGCAAGCAGAGTAGTCAAATAACACGCTAAAATGTCAGGGTCACCAGCACGAAAGCAGAATCCAGAAACAGAGCAAAGGGTCACAACTTGTCACGAGAAGCGGCGGTACTCACAGCCACTGCGGCCCGCTCCCAGTGCCCTCTGGCGGCCCGGCTGTCGCCATGACAACCGGGACGTCATTTCTGCATACAGCCAAGGCAACGGCTGGACGCTAAACCCCCTCTATCGCCGCGTCCCGGCAACAGGGGACAGCCGGGCGCGTGCCGTCTGGCTGGACAGTCTGTGGGCTAATTAAGGGTAATTTATTAATTAGGCAGGTGGCAGTGGTTGAGTTCAGAGCTAGGCTCTGATTTGCGGGTAGTAGTATTTAAGGCAGTGAGGTCTGGAGCCTCACTGCCGGTTATAGCTTGCTGTTCAGTTTGCTGACCTGCTTTTGGTTTCCTGTTGCTGTCCTGTGGATACTCTGTTTGGATCGCCCATGTTTTGACCCCCTGCTTGGATTTGGACCCTGCCTGCTTTCTGGTGACCCTGACTCTTCTGGCTTGTACTTTGGACCCTGCTACTTTGCCCGTGACCCCGACGTCTGGCGTGTTTACTAACCATCCTGCTTGCCTGTGACCCTAGACCTTGGCTATCGCTTGACAACCAGTCTCCTGGCCCGCCGCTGTGGTCCTGCATTACCAACCCACACTACACTTGGAGCTAAGTTCTGAGGGCATCCGAGTACCGGTGAGCGCGTCAAGCTCTAAGGGAAAGCCGGCTGCTATAAGCGAAGATCTCCGTCATCTAGTTCTGTGGGTTGGTGATCAGGGCCAGCAGCCTAACACAACTAGAGATGCTCACTGACCCCCGTGTTTTGGTTTTGGATCTGGATTACCTTCGGGATTTGGTTTTGGTTTTGCCAAAACCGCCCTTGTGTGTTTTGGTTTGCTATTTTTTACAAAATTCAATTTTTTGGGCTAAAATCACATAATTTAGGAATTATTTTGTACCTACATTATTATTAACCTCACTAAATTCCAGTCATTTCCATTCCATTTTTACCATCTCACAGGTCACAATATGCTTTTCATACACTTTCAGCCAAATACTGCAGTGAGCTGGTTGGATGTTAAGCGACAGAGCAACAACACAAACACACTGCAGTTTATATCACATCTAGAAAACATTGCCACACCAGTGTCACAAACTCACAATAGAAAAGTAATACAGGATGGAATTGTCCTTCTGGCCTCCCACCAACCCATATGTTGGATCTTACAAAGGACATGCACACTTTAACAATCCAAGCACTTCAGCGACAAGGGCTGCCACGTTTGTGGCTGAAGTGCTTGGTTTGTTTGGGCCCCCACTAAACCAGCTATCAATGCTCTAAAGGCAGGCTAGACCAACAGTGCTGTCAAATGAATTCTACACTGTCAAGATGTTGTCGTCATTATCTTCAGCATCATCCTCACCCTCATCAGTGTGTATATCATCATCACAGACTATTAATTCATCTCCGCTGGAATCTACCATTACGGAAGTGTCAGTACTTAGATGTATTTTCCGGTAAAGACCTTCCTCATGGAAGATGTAGTTCATTTTGATGAACATCATCTTTTCCACATTTTTATGAAGTAACCCCCATAGTCGATCACTGACAAGGTTCCCGGCTGTGCTGAAAACTCTTTCTGAGTACACACTGGAGGGTGGGCAGCTTAGGTATTGCAAAGCGAGTTTGTACATGCTTGTTTTTCCTCCCAGTATGGAAAGGGACTCTCCGACATGTCGATTTCAATGAACTCTTGAAAATAATCCTCCACCATCCTTTGCATGTCAAACTGTTTTGGTCTGCCACCTGCGTCATCCCTGCTTCTCTTTGGGAAGCGCAATTTCTTACGAGCAGCAGCTGCCTGAGAAACTGAAGGAGGAGACGCTGTCAAGCCACGGACCACTTGAGTGGTCAACTTACTGACCAGGAGCTCCTTGCATCTCTTCAGATCTCGGTCAGTTGGAAGCAAAGCATCTACGCAGGTCTTAAACCTAGGATCAAGCACAGTCGCCAAAACATAGTGATCCGACTTCAAGATTTTATTAACTGTTGGATCATGACAAAGCGAATTAAGTTCTTGATCTACAAGGCCAACATACTTTACGGAATTGCTTTCTTTCATCTCCCATCTCCTCCTTCAGGTTCTCAAGCTACTTTTCCAAAAGTCGAATTAAGGGAATGACTTGGCTCAAGCTAGCAGTGTCTGAACTCACTTCACACATCACAACTTCAAATGGTTTCAGCACCTTGCACAGCACAGAAAGGATTCTCCACTGTGCAAGACTGAAATACATTCCTCCTCCTTTCCCAATGTCAGGGCCTGTGCAATACACTTGTATGACTTTGCGCTGTTTCTCCATCCTCTGAAGCATGTACAGGGTGGAATTCCACCTTGTTAACACCTCTTGCTTAAGTTGGTGGCAGTGCAAATTAAATTGTTCTTGTAGCTGCTGCAATCTCCTAAATGCTGTGGTAGAATGCCGGAAATGTCCCGAAATTTTATGGGCCTCCGAAAGCATCTCCTGCACCTCACATTTATTTTTCAAGAAGCTCTGCTCCACCAAGTTTATTGTGTGAGCAAAACAGGATGGTAAATCACCAACTCAGTGGGCTGTCACAGTCATATAATCTTTTGTTTGCCCACTTCCACTTGTCCACATATCTGTGATTAAGTGTACAGTAGGTAGAATGGCATTTTGTAGCCCAATTATTACATTTTTACAAACGTTCCAGTACAGTTGAGGAATAGATTTTCTCGAAAAATGGTGTCGCAATGGAATATGGTAATGGGGACATAAGACCTCAATTAACTGTGAAAAACTAGCTGCGTTAATAGTGGATATTGGACGCAGATCTAACACTAGCATAGTCCCCATGGCGTCTGTGATCCGCTTTGCGACTGGGTGACTGCTGTCATAATTGCTTCCTCTAACAAAAGATTGTTTCACAGTTAATTGTTGTAAAGTACTAGTGGTCTTCACCCCCAGCAGCAGGACTAGCAGCAGGACTAGCAGCAGCAGCAGTAGGCCTAAATGTCACAAAATCTTCACAGGAATCCTGGTTAGGGGAGGAGTCATGTAGCCTAAGCGGCTTGGAGGCAGGACTAACTCTGATTGCTAATGACGATATTGATGAGGATGGTGTCGGTGTCGATTGCAGGGGCCGTGATCTAGATGAGAGCAGGAAGCTAGCTGATGCTGGACTGCTTGTTGTTATTTTGTGGGAATAAGTTTCGGAGTTTCCCAAAAGCATCCCATAAACTCTCTTCAAGTGCCGTAACATGGATGAGGTTCCTAATTGGTTTATGTCCCTACCTCGACTGACTGTGGTTTTACAAACGCTACATATGGCTACACAGCTGTTGTCAGGATTTGGGTAAAAATAATTCCAGACATAAGAGGTGGATTTTTTTGGTCTTCTGCCCAGGCATGACATCCCCCTCATCCTCTTGCAATTCCAAAATAGCATCCTCAATTTGGGTATCACTGGCTACACTTGGCCTGCTCTTGTACACATCAGTATTATGCTGACAGGGGGCATCTTTGTGAGTACTGTATCAAAAAGGTCAAGACTCTCCTCAGGTATTTGTGTCATATCTGGATCAGAACCTACATTTTTTCTTGTAAGGCCTTGCTACTTTCTTCCAGCTCTGCTTTTACACTTTGGGCAAGAATTTGGGCACCACTTTTGTAGTCAGAATGACAAGGTCTTCCATCGTCATCACTGACCTTACAAGAAGATGTCTGAAGTACATTTGCAGAACTAGCACTCCTACAGTAGGGTGAAGGCCTGAATTTTTCCTTGCCATTGCGCGTGTAGAATGGCATGTTGGCAATTTATTTTTTGGGCACTTAACTTGGCCTTGAGTAAAGGTGATTTTTTTCTTTACTGGAAGTAAAAGGTGTTTTCTTACATTTTTGTTTCCTTGACTTACAAACACTATGCACTTTAATGAAAGGCTTTAGCAGATGATGTAGAGGTAGAAGGATTATTATTATTATTATCATCATCATCATGACTGGTGCCAGAAGCTGCTTGGTGCTCCTGGTCTTCTGGGGACTGATCCATAGCTCTGGCACAGTACAATTTGAGTGTAAAGAACAATAGAAGCCAATTAATTTTTTTATAAAAAAAATGCAAAATGCCACCTATCCGAATTGTGGCTGAGTTGTGGCACAATACAATTTGAGTGTAAAGAACAATACCAGCCTATTACATTTTTACAAAGAAAATGCAAAATGCCAACTCTCCTAATTGTGGGCGAGCTCTGGCATAGTACCCTGTGAGTGGAGACTGGAAAGAACAAAAACAGCCTATTGAACTATAAAATCAAAGCCCTTTGCCACCTCTACTAATTCTGGCTGAGCTCTGCAACAGTACACTGTGAATGGAGACTGGAAAGCACAATACCAGACTATTAAACAAAGACAACTGACACCTCTCCTAATTGTGGGTGAGCTCTGGCACTGGCAATGTGACTTGAGACTATCACTATACTAAACCTGCCTAACTACACTAGACCCTATCAAAGACGCTGCTATCCCTTCTCTGGCTCTCTGTGAAATGGCGACGGAGCTCCGTTTCGGGCGTTATTTAAAGAATCAAAATCTTGCAAGATCCGACGAGACAATGATGATGTTTCCATACCCGAACGTGCGCGCTAGTTCCGAGCCGGCTCGGATACCCTAAGTCCGGGTGGGCTCGGTGTTCGGGAAACCGAGCCCGCCCATCTCTAATCACAACAGGAGGTCCAATAATAGAGGAACAGGGTATCCACAGGAACAAGACAGGAACAGGTCAGCAACAGACAGCATCCACGCTATAACCAGCAGGGAGGCTAAGCCCTCCCTGCCTTAAATACTCAAGACAGCCAATCAGGGACAGGCAATGAAATGGCATGACAAACCCCCCCAGGTGTGGCTTAATAAATGTAATTAATGCTAATAGCTTGCAGGCTTAGTAGAAGTCCTGGCACACGCACATGGCTGCCCTGTGGTGTCGGGGCGCGATATTCTGACAGATCAGCGTTCTGCCGCTGCCCTAGTAACGGTCGGGCCAAGAACCGTAAGCAACGTCCCGGTCATCATGGAGACGGCCGGGACGCCAGGGACAAAGGGGAGTGAGTCGCGGCGGTGCCCGTGACCTCCGCAGCTTGTGACAGTACCCCCCCCCCCCCCGAGCAGGGGATAAGGAACCCCGACACCCTAGTTTCCTAGGAAATTGTTTGAAAAACCTTTTGATAAGTTTGTTAGAATGAAGGCATCTTCGTGAAACCCAGGACCGTTCCTCCAAACTACGATTCTTCCAGTGAACGCCAAGAACAAGGCGAAGCGAGTCGCGGCGGTGCCCGCGGCTCGTAACAAAGATATGATAGCTGAACTCACTGGGTCCAGCAGCTCAACAGAAATGAATGCTTTAGTACCAGGTTACAACAGTAGGTGACAATATATAAAATATTCTGAGCATTTCTGTAAGGAAGTTAGCTCTACACTGTTTGATTACTATATGTGGAATAAACACACAGCGGGTGAGCCTACAATGGCTTGCAATTAATGATACGCACCTCAATAGGAGCCAGAAGGAAAGGGAAACCAGAAAACTTGCTTTTTTGATTCATTGCCTTGCTGCAAACCAAAATTTATTACACGTTTCCTTTAGTGGATGACAATAATGCTACAGCTCTTACAGCAATAAGGAACTTTTTCATTCCTAAAGTCAATGTTATAGCTGAATGTTCGCCACCATGGACAGAAAACTGGGGAATTCACAGAACAGTACACTGCTACCTTGAGGGAGATGGTGGTCACATTTAGACACATGGTGGATGAAAGGATTTGAGACCAGCTTGCATAAGGAAGCGGTTGATGCTTGCAATAGGTCTGACTATATAAAAGGCTGTTGCTAAAGCTAGCCAGATTGAAGCAGCAATGGCGGAAAGTAAAAACGATAGGCCAAGTAAACCGCATGCATCGTACAAGCCATACATCAAGTACAGACCCGGGTTACACAGAAGTACAAGAAATCCTAACAAAATGTTGCATAAGGGACTTCACAACATCAGCAAACTAACACCACACAAGGGCAATCGTGCTACCAATGTGGATCAACAGAACACACTGCGCACTTTGCCATATGCCCTGCGAAAGAAGCGCAGTGCAACAAGAGGGAACATTTTGCTACAGTAAATCTCAGTACTCAGCCTAAAGTATATGAAGTTACTACGCCAAATGTCAGTTTTCAGTGTTGAAAATACAAATGCATGCATTGCAGATAAAGTAGTGTGCAATGTACAGGTTGATGTTACAAAAGGAGGACAGTGACAGGCTATTGAAGTAATGTTAGACACCGGCTCTGCAGTTTCCATGCTTCCTGAAGATGAGCTACTTTAGACATCACACTTCTGTACTTGGTTGCTTGTAACTCATAATGACTTATTTTTATTTTGGATTTATAAATATTTGAAGGCATGGAAACATAGGGGTTGTGCAATGCATTACACTGGTTAACAATCTTCAGAGTTTACACCAGGACAGAGGTTTTGGGATGTACTGTGCAGTTTTTAGATCAATAATCGTATTTTAGTGATCCTGAAAACCAGACATTTAAACATTATGCAGCCATTAATGGTGAAGACTATTTTCTGAATTTTATAAGATTACAAATAATACAACAAATCATCTAATAAAAACACAACTGCCCCCACCTACCTATGTTACTTCTCATGTTATAATAGGTACCTATAACTATCTAAGCTAACTGCAAGCTTCTTACTGGTTGAAATGGACTATACATAGGAAGTAGGGGTGTTACACAGTGTAGGATATGGAAATGAACCCTACTCACAAGAGCTTTCAATCCACATATATATTATTGTTGCACTTACCTGCTGGGCACATAGGACAGCATATATCATTGATCTTATATTCTTCATGATTACAGCACAAAACTATAGTTCTCAAAATTGTCTGCCAAAAAGAAAAAACACAATAAGCAACATGCAAACATGTGATTATAGAAACTACATTGTAAATTACTCATTTGTACTTATGAAAAACAATGTATACACACTAGCAGACATCCCAGTCACCCTGGTTCTCTCCACACTGGTATCCTTGTCACCTTAGGCAAAAACAGCCTCTTTAGTCCACCTACAATTTCTTCTGCATAATTGGAATAAGGACTGATTTGATTTTAATCATGTTACAAGGGCAGCAATTTGAAGCACTTCAGCACATACAGAACAATACCCGCTGCTGAGAAGACTCACTTTTTAACAGCCAACACGCTGTATACCAAGTTTATATACTTTATTTTTAATTACGTCATGCTTGTGTTGTATGACATTAGTGGTTTTCAAGTGCAGCCACCAGAAGATTTTTTTGTGTAGCCAGACAATAACATGGTTGCCACAGAGTGAGAGTAGGAGCTGCCTTTGAGCTCCATGTTCTCCAAGAAGCACTTGCACTGCAAGAAGCACCCAATATTATAATTGTATGAGCAGGTTGTGTTTCCTCTTGTGAGCTCACATGTCAAAGGTACTTTGAACCCGAAAGTGGCTTAATTGCGGTCACAAATCTGCAAGAGCTGATATGTTTATTCATTAATTTATGTCATGCTATTCGAGTTGATCGGAATGGCTGAAAAGAAAGGGACACAAAAACTTGGAAATTAACGTGTGTGATAACCTGATGTACTTTACCAATTTACGATATTGAGATACGGAACACTATATGCTTGAACTACACAGTATATTGTGGATAGATTATACACTGTGGGCTCGATTCATTAAGGAATGCAAATGCCAATATGTGCTGTGTTCACACATATAGCCAGAAACGGGCTATTCGCCATAGAACAAATGTGCATACAATGCATCTTCGCCCACAAAGGACATTAAGGACAGCCTAAGATTTCATGGGCAGAACGGGGGATGGAAGGAGCGGATGCACATAGCTAAATTACAGTAAATTTATTCCCAAGCAGATATGGACGATTCCAGCTAGGACGCACGCAGACGTACGCTCCTTTTCAGACGTAAGTTTTGCACCTGCTACAGGTCAGGTGTAGGGGACGGATGATAGTGATGACTAAGCACGGTATACATACACACTCATTGTTGGCATGATTGTCAATTCACCTACACGCCTGACACCAAACATCTCATCAAATAACATTACAACATCATGGCATGGCACTGTGTCATTTTGTGATTTTAAAAAAATGTTTACATTTTTCCCTGGTGATGCGGATATACCATTGGTAAACATATTGATTAAAAATATTGCGAGAAAGTAAAAAAACAGATAAATATTTTCAAATGCTGAAAAGCATTATTGTTAAAGTTTAAAATGCTGTATTATGCTTCTTTTGTTTACATTTTGTTAATTTGTTTATCAAAAAAAAGTTGGCTATTTAAAAAAAAAACTTTGTATGTGTGTTTCATTGTTTTAAAAGTAAATGTAGACTAATGTGATTAAGGTATGTTCTATTTTCTTTTTTAGATAATGAACTATCAAACAATTACACCTTGCAACAGTACAGGTTGATGTGGTAAAGCATCACACAAAGAGTTAATATGCAGGGTTAATATGACAATGATGCAATGAGACATGAGTGCTCACAAGTAATAATGTGAATGAGGATGATGAAATACTTCCACACCTGTGCATTCCTCTGTCATTTGGGAATAAAGATGCATGTAGTACAGGGTACATCTGTTTGTGAATCAAATGGGGCAAATAAAATCGCAATGTTACGTGCGCCAGGTTATGTCTTGTAAGTGATTGCGCTCGAATTCATCAGGGAACGTATTCCCTGCATAAACTCGACCTTGAATACAGATGCACGTATGCTTGATGTACATGTTTTGTTTTGTTTTTTTTAAAAAAAAAGCACATTATGTCCGTTTTACATTCCTTAATAAATCAGACCCTGTGTGATTTGATAAGATTACTAACACTGTTTGCCAGCTGGATACATACATGACAGGCATTGAATAGATCACCACCACCGGTCTGTTATACCACTTTCACACTGCCACCCCGGCAATATCCCGGGTATATGAATTCAGGATATTGCCGGGGGACAGTGCCTCCCACCCTGCCAAATACCCGGCTAGACCGTGTTCACACTGAACACGGGTCAGACCGGATCTCCATAGCAACATCACAAGAGGAGCTCTGATTGGCTCCTCTTGTTATGTTGAAAAACCTGGGTCTCCCCATTCACAATAGCATCTACCCGGGTCGGACCCGGGAATAACCCTGCAAAAGACCCGGGTTCAATTTCCGGGTCATCCCACCCGGGTAGATGCGCGGAGCCCCTTTTACACCTAGCCTAGACCCGGCTCGCCCCGGCAATAACCCAGGTCTTTCATACGGTGTGAAAGGGGTATTAGAGATATAACCGAAACACAGGACACACAACTGCTTCTACCACTTAATCTACAGACACTTGATTGCAATGAGCGTATTGCTTTAACTTATGCTTGTTTATTTCATCTGTTGTTGGTTGATTTACTTCTTGATCTATACAGAAAAAGGGTAAAATACTTTATAATCCACTTAGAGGAATATTTGTAAGCCCCCTTACCTCCACTTAATTGAAGATCCCTGACCGCAGAGCCGTAACTTATAATTCTAGCGCCTGGGGCGAGAAAGACAAATGACACCCCCCTGGCCCTCAATTTTAACCAAATGAACCTAAAATATTCCTAAATTGCGCACCCCTTCAGCGTTGCGCCCTGGGGCGATCGCCCATGTCGCACAGCCCTAGTTGCAGCCCTGCCTGACCGTGTGTGCCTATTTCCCATTTTATTAATTGTATATTCCAATGGTATGTACTCAAGCATCATTCATACGATGGCAAATATATGCCAGGTCAGTCATAATCAGAGACAATTTTATTAAGTAGCTGTGTGAAGAAACTGTGAGGCAGCAGATAACATTACGTCTAATAGATCATGTCTAGTGAAAGTATGAATAGAGGACTATCCAGGTATTCTCTAGAGAAACTGTTGAGGCCTGAACGTTACATGCCCAAGAAGTTGCCACTGCTCTAATTGAGTGAGCTTTCAGGATCTCTGGCACATTACCTCTGTTTATCTTGTATGCCTGTGTAATGAATTCTCTTATCCACCTTGAGATGGGGCACACACTGTACTTGGTCCTGTCGGGATCACCAATAGTTGTTCTGTGTTACTATATCCCTCTGTTCTGGATAAGTACACAGATTGCTCCGACTAAATCCAATGTGTGTATCTTTCTCTCTTTATTAACAGCTAGTTACGAACAAAAGGATGGCAATATGATATCTTGATTAATATGAAAAGTGGACACCACTTTAGGTAAGAAAGCTGGATTAGTCCTTAATACTACCTTATCTGTGTAGACAATCAGAAAGGTTTCTTTGCACCACAAAGTCTGCAGTTCTCCAATTCTACAGGCAGAAGTAATTACCACTCAGAATGTCACCTTTAGTGTAAGCTTCCTTAGAGAACCTCTTGTAGGGTCTCAAAGGCATCAGAAATCAAACTGTTGAGAACTAAATTTAGATGTCATGGGGGTATATTTAAGAAAGCACAGTAGTGCACTATCGTGCACTTACCGTGTAAATTAGGCCAGGATGTGCTCTCCGCAAATTTATTAAAGGTGCATCGCAGCAGATATCATTGATATCTGCTGCTTTGCACTCCTGATCGTTTTTGCGAGCAGTCACCATTCAACAGAATGGTGACTGCTCCTGGCCGCAATCTAACAAGTCCCGAAAAAAGGGGATCACAGGGGATCTGTGTGCGCATGTCCAGTTCTTGGAACTGGACATGCGCAATTGAAGAGTGAAGAGAAGACCCGGAGACAGCGCTTCCGAAGAGGGGGGTAAGTAAGATTTTTTTTATCACTGAAACAGCAGTTTTTCGGAACTGCTGTTTCTGTGCAGGGCTGTACATAAATGTGAGAAATAGTTCAATCCTTATCATTGCGATAAGGATTGAAAACTACTTTTCACTTTATGTGAATATTGATAAATGTGCCCCATAGATTTTAATAAATTTGAGAAATAGTTCAATCCTTATCCTTGCGATAAGGATTGATAACTATTTCTCACTTTTGCCGATTAATGATAAATGTGCCCCTTGATAACACAGTTAATAACGTTCTAAACAGCAGTCTCCATATTCTACATGATATAAACCCACTCACCAGGTACAGACTTATTATCAGGAAACTCATCTCGGCGCTAATCCATATTTCCATAGAGTCCGTTACTGCGGTCATACAGAAGTACTCGGTGCCGGCTCCCTGGTAATAATGAGCAGACTGTATAATGATATGATCAGCTTCGGTCCTCAGTACGAAAACTGTACCTCCAAAAGTGAAATAAAAAGTTTGAAGTTACAACCTTCCTGGTACAAGTAGGCGCAGCACTCACGCATGCGCAGATCACACTTCTATTTAGTTTCACTTTTACCTCGATGTCGTCATCTATAAAAATAATAGGCATTAAGTACTTGGAATATTTAGGTAAGGTTGGTTGAAATAAATAACGCAATTTGCAATGATCCCAACCACGGATATTTTTACATTTTTATTTTTAAAGCAGATTATATTTGAGGCAAAATATATTCCTCTTTGCATGAGTGCAACACATCTGTTTGTATAAGCACATGTTAAAGCACCTAACTACCAGATTCATTTTTATATTTTCATATATTCTCAATGATAATAATAATATATATTTGTGTGATATGTTTATTTAACATATAATTATAACAGTTTAGACTTAAAGGGGCCTATTTATCAATCAATTTTTTGCTGAAAATTCCCTGTAAACAGCTGCAAATCTAAGTCCTTTTCAAATTTATTATTGGTGCATGATATCTGCTGCTTTGCATTTTTTTTTCGAAATACATAGCAGTCCCCATAGATGTCTATGGGGACTGCTATGTACAGCAATTTATTAACTTTAGTAAAAACTTTTACACGTGGTAATGTACGCCAACATTACCATTTCTGATTGTTTTCAGCACTTTAAGCAGAGCTTTACAGCGCATGTGGGTCTCACAGTCAAAGTTTTGCTGGCAAAACTGCAATTCAGCGGTGGATACTATCCATATCTTCTGGAGCTGCCCAATATTTCGGGATCTGCGGACATAAGTCTTCAACCTAGCCAGCAAAGTCACTAACCAGTTAATACTATACTTGGCAACTTTGGCAAGGCCTGTTTCGGGAGATGGAGGGGAGGCGTGAAGGTGGGGGGCGGCAGATCGCGTCATTTGGCCTGCCCCCTAAATGGCAATCACCTCTTCTGACCAACTGCAGCAGGGGGAGGGGCAGCAATGACGCGCGATTCGCATCACAAGCCCCACCGCCTCCACTTTACTACTACTACGGTCTTAGGAATCGGGCGGTTGTCCTGCTCTCTCGTGAGTACGTGAGAACTCCCAGAAATTCGGGAGTCTCCCGGACATTCCGGGAGAGTAGGCAACTATGGTTAATACCTTCCTCACCTGAATTCGCTCTTCTAAATCACTACCATCCCCAAGTCCCAATTAATGATAGATATACGATTGGTCATAACTTAATTTCATCTAGGGCAATAGTAGCTCATTCCTGGAAGAACCCAACACTGCCGCCTCTCCATAAAGAAATTTCACTTTAGTTTTGAGATGGAAACAATAGGTATGTCCTATTCTACCGCAGCACAAATACATCACTGACAGACCAACCAATTCCTGCCACACTTCCGTTACACTTAAATGCAATATAATCTCCTCAGTCCACACATGCTTATACCTTTTAATATTGTTTCACAGGCCATCTCCGAGATGGCTTCTCGTATCTTAATATTGTCGCCTGCTCTGTTTGAACAGCGTTTGTTGATATGTCTATGATGTCTATGATAATGTGTTCTGCCCCCACTGTGTACCCCCAACCCCCTCATTTTTGTATACCCACCCCCACTTTTTTGCTTTCTGTATACCACAAATTTGTTAAAATTCAATAAAAGCCAATGATGACCACAACACAGCCACCTCCACTCATGCCAAGAAACGGGTACCCTGTACTATGGAGTTTCCTTGAAGATTACTGTTCTCAAAATAGCACAATATCTCAATTTGACCTAACATGTCAAAGTTACAAGCTAAAAAAATTGACAAAAAGGCAGGACAGTTTAAAACTCATAGGATTAACTTTGTATAAACCAAATTATATTAAAAAAAAATACAGTACACTACCAAAAGATATAATACAAAAATAAATACATGCTGTATATCATGATCTGCTTCAGTGTTCAGTACTGTGGATAAAAAAGTTGCACCTCAAAACGAAATAACAATTAATAACAAGAGTCGTCACCTTCCTTCTATAATTATTACAACATACTGTCATTATTGTTTTTTTATTTTCACGTATTTTGAAAGTATACAAGTTTTATTCACACTAGTTGGGATTCCCAAGAGAAAAGAAATAAAGGATTGTGGAACGTATAAAATTCCTTGTATGTTCTTGTAATTTACTACAATTACTGGACACTGTTTTGGTTATTTGGTTATTGAGATTTGCATATGACAGAGCTAGAGATGGGCGGGCGTGGTTCCCCGAGCTCCGAACCCACCCGAACATCGCCTATCCGAGTACCGAGCCGAGCAGGCTCGGTACTCTCCCTCCTATTCGGAATCGAAATCGAGGCAAAACGTCATTGTGACGTAGTCGGATCTCAGAGCTCGGTTCTTGCGATATTTGAAAAGCATAAATACCAGCCTACACAGCAATCCATCGCCATTTGACAGAGGGAGAGAGCAGGGTTAGGTCACAGGTTGTATTAGAGCAGGGACAGAGCAATAATTGTACACCTTATTCTTTCTATTATCATTTCAATTCTATTCTATTCTATTCAATTCTATTATTATTACCAATTCTATTAGCAATTGTTAGAGCAGGAAGAGAGGAGGATAGAGAAGGCATTTTTTTCAATATTTTGCACTACAAGTGCTTTGGGGTGTCCCGTATTCCCCAGTGTGAAACAAGAATTTTTCTGGCTGCCAAAAGTCATATTTAGCAGCAGTATCTATACAATATTTTGCACTACAAGTGCTTTGGGGTGTCCCATATTCCCCAGTGTGAAAAAATTATTTTTCTGGCTGCCAAAAGTCATATTTAGCAGCAGTATCTATACAATATTTTGCACTACAAGTGCTTTGGGGTATCCCATATTCCCCAGTGTGAAACAATAATTTTTTTGGTGCTGAAAGTCTTATCTAGCAGCACAATCTATTGAATATTTTGCACTATAAGTGCTTTGGGCTCATTAAAATGGATTCAAAGCAGTCCACATATGAGCAGAATCAGCAAGCAGGTGCTGGCACCAGTCCTGATGGTAGTCTTCCCTGTACGTCATCTGGTAAAGTCTATGTAAAAGTACATAGTCTTTTTAAATCAGGGAAAAAAACACACCCAAAAAGAAATAAGTATACTTATAAGTATAAGTGTAGGGTGCAATCTACCCCCAAATAGGAAAGGGACTTGGGGCATTTCTTGAAAGGCTGCTGTTTTGTCAATTTCACGATAAGGGTAGGGTGTCATACACACAGGGCCTGATTAAGGGTCACAGCCGCCCTAGGCTACTACACTGGTTACCGCCCCCCCCCCCTCCCCGCACCAATGTGTGGGTAAATAAATTAAAATATATATATATATATATATATATAGATATATGTAAACAAAATTGTAAAACATTAATTAATACATAAAACACACTTCATTATGCACTTCCTCTCTTACCTGATCTTGCAGCGTAGACTACCTGGTGTTCTCTTTTGCTTGTTCTTGGAGCGTTGTCCGTTGCCTGGCTTCTGAAAACTTGGGAGTCCTGTATTTAAAATGTGCAAAAATTGTATTATAGTGCCGAATTTTAACAAACCCTGAATGATACAAAACAACCCCTAGTACAGACATAGACAATAAAATATATGAAATTTATTTACACTCATATAGTAACATTTACCAGCCCTGTCCATCTAGTATTTAGTATTCTAGTGACCGCTGAAACCACAGTCAGCATCCACATCACAGCCACACAATACAGAGATCCTTCCCCCACAAGCTATTTCATCACCTCCGCCACCAGCTAATTCATCCCCCCTATCGACCCGCAACAGACAGTGTATGACCTCCCTATCCAATTCATTAACCCCCCGTTGTAGCCAGTTCATTACCTCCCCATTTTCACTTCATTAATCCCCTCCCCTAGCCATTTCATTAACCCGCTCCATCCAATTCATAAGCCCCCCCTATCCAATTCATAAGCACCCCCTCTAGCCAGTTCATTAATCCCCATTTGCACTCCATTAATCCACCCATCCAATTCATAAGCCCCCCTCTAACCAGTTCATTACCTCCCCATTTTCACTCCATTAATCCCCCCTATCCAATCCATACTAGCCAGTTTATTAATCCCCCCATATCCAATTTATAAGACCCCCCTCGTTAGCCACATTAGCCAGTTCATTAGTCCCCCCAGTCATCTCCCCCCCTCCACATCCGATGTGTCTCCCCCCCCCCCCTGATATTTAACAAGCTGCATTTACCTTGCTGTCTTCTGTTCCTCCTCTCACCAGCCGGCGCTTCTGTCATCTTCACACGCAGCTAACAGCATCCGACGCTGTTAGCTGCACTGTCACTGCGGACGCGCTCTCTGTGATTAGTGTGGTCACGTGAGATGTGAGATCTCTTCGTGACCACACTAAGCAATACACTGACTAACAGCAGCAACTAACAGCTAACAGCATGAGATGCTGTTAGCTGCGTGATTGGGTATAGGAACATGCGGGACCGCCCCCTTGTGGACAGGGGCGGCCCCATCAGAGGAGAAAGAAGCCGATCGCCGGCATTTGAATAAAAAAAAATAAAAAAAACAGCTTGCTAGTGTGCCGCGCTGCGCCCCCCAGGACTCAGCGCCCCAGGCTGCAGCCTGGTCAGCCTAGTGGTTGATCAGGCCCTGCATATACAGACAGACACCAAACTGCCTTTGTCCATTTCTATTTATATTCTACAGTCTACAAAGGCTGAATTTTTTACTCTTTTCTACAAGTGTAGGGGGGCCTATAGAGACAGAAACCAAACTGCCTTTGTCCATTTCAATTTATATTGTACAGTCTATACCAGCTGATTTTTTTACTATTTTCTACAAGTGGAGGGGGACCTATACAGACAGAAACCAAACTGCCTTTGTCCATTTTTTAATATATTTAACTATAAGTGTAGGGTGTAATATACACCCAAAGATGATGGCTGCATTGCCAATAGGCATAGATGGAGAGGAAGACAATCTGGTTTGTGTGTAGAAATAATGATGGCCTACCAGGAATTAAACTGTTTTTTTCATAATTTATTAGCTTTACAATTACCTTACTTATCCAAGAAACAGGTGGAGCACTAAATTCGGTTATTTTAGGCCCCAAAAAATTGATTTTTAAACAAAATTGCAAAACAAAACCAATCAAAACCAAAACACGCAAGGGTGGTTTTGCCAAAACCAAAACCTGAAGGTAATCCAGATCCAAAACCAAAACCAAAACACGGGGGTCATTGAGCATCTCTAATTGTAATGTACTTGGGTCTAGCACAACAAGAACTTCACAACTTGCAGGTGGTATAACAACTGTTCTCCATTCCCTTCCCTGGCTGTCTGTAAGATGGTAAATCTGTTTCAAGGTTGGATTATTGACATTAATGCCCTACATAACCAGTCCTGGTCCTGGGTTTTGGAAGCAGCTTCTGATTCCCTATGCTCCAACTCTCCCACTGCGATCTACCTTTGAAGGACTAATAAGTACCTAGAATTTCCCATATTGTTAGCTTTGAGACTGCTACTAGCAGCCTCACACAGTCTATGAGTCTGCAAGAACAGACTAAGGGCTAGATTTACTAAGCTGCAGGTTTGAAAAAGTGGGGATGTTGCCTATAATAACCAATCATATTCTAGATGTCATTTTGTAGAAGGTACTAAATAAATGAAAGCTAGAATCTGATTGGTTGCTATAGGCAACATCCCCACTTTTTCAAACCCGCAGCTTAGTAAATCTAGTCCTAAGACTTACCTTTTACTCATTAATGGCCCTGTATTTCCTAAAAAAAACACAATGCTTAGCTCTCTTCTCTGTACTCTCTTAATCAGTTATAATTTTATTTTTTTATCATGGGTTTTTTAATCTTTAAATTTAAAGAGCTTTAAGTTCAATTGAAAAAGCGCTACATAAATAAAATAATTATTATTAGCTCATCACTTGTATAGAAGACCACTCATACCTCTTCCACCAACGCCCTATTGAAGAGGCATTGACAGATTCAGTCCTGCAGTGCAGCATGAGTAGTGATTCCTTATTCTGGAATCAGAGGTAATTGAGGCAGATCAAGACTCACTTTAAGGTTCTTACAAGGTGGTATAGGTGCGCAACATATCTTGCCAAAAATGTTAGCGGGCTGTCTTGTGCCTGCTGGAGATGCACACAGGAACCAGGTTCACTACTACACATCTGGTGGGACTGTCCTATGCTACAACCTTTTTGGTCACAGGTTATAGACATTACACAGAAGTTGCTTGGCCAAACTATTCCCGATACCCCAGTATTCTGGCTCCTCAATAAAATAGATATGCCTATATCCAGGCCCGGCGCTCCTATTAGGCAACCTTAGGCAGTTGCCTAGGGCGCCGGGACCTGCAGGGCGCCGCTGACTAGATTTTCTAATCTAGTCAGCGGCCCGGGAAAGAAGTGCAGCAGCGGCGGGGTGCAGCCGCTGTTTTTCAGTGTCCGCGGCGCATCTTACGCATGATCACTGACATCAGTGATCATGTGACAGTCTGTCCGGCGGCGCCTCGGTGAAGTATGTCACTGACAGACAGTGTGAATAAAGTTCTTTCCCGATGCCCCCCTCCCCTCCCAGCATGCATCGCTCCGCCTCCTGTGTGAAGAAGGCGAGGAGCAGCCATAGGAAAGAAAGAAAAGAAAACCGAAGAGAAGAGGTTTGAAGAGCCCCCCTGCATCTACTGACCAGGCTTCAGGAGAAAAAAGAGTGAGGTAAATAAAATCGAATTATTTATTTATTTAGTGTGTTCGTCGGGGGGCGGCAGGGCAGGGGGGGGGGGTGTTGAAATTTTGCCTAGGGCGCCGACAACCCTAGCACCGGCCCTGCCTATATCCTGCTTTAAAAAATCCTTCTTAAAATTTGTGATATCGGCTGTCAAGGCAATTATACTGGTGAGATGGAAAACAACTATACCACCAAATATTCGGGACTGGATTAATAGATTAGAGTATTATAGGTCTATGGAGGAACTACATCTATCAACTACGGATTCTTTTGAAACATATTATATTATTTGGGGCCCTTGGTTGAACTTTATTGGTTCTCCAGAGTTCGCAGCCTTAGATATATCCACCTGAACTATGTATATGTAGATATAGAGATATACTGGACCCATATGGTTGTTGGATTAGGCTATTATTCAAACTTGTTTTATATAAGATTTAGATATATCTTATTCAATTAGCTGAGGCTGGAATGGATATGTTGTTTTGAGGGCTCTCATTATGCTATCCTCCCACCCTTTCCTTATGTCTTTACTCCTTCCCCACCCGTGTTTGTCTTTGTGTTTTATGTACTAGGTTATCAACAGCTTTCCTTATGTGGTTGGAAATGTTTGTTCTCTTTGATACATTTATTCTTCCTTGGCATGATGTCATGAGGTTGTATTTTTTTTTTATTTATCACTTACCAACCAGAACAAATACTGTTGAACATGTTTGTATAACCTTTTTATGTTTTTAAATCTCAATAGAAACTTATTTCGAAAAAAAAGAGCTAGGAACCATCTTGAGGATCTGGTTTTGCAGCCTTTATAAACCTGATTATCACCATTCCTTCCATAGCGGTAATTTTAATTGTTTTCCTTGCTTACTTGCAATCCTGCTCCCCGGATTCTTTCTGTCCACAGACATAAAACTAGTCTTGTGGATACCTGATCCTTACCGATCTGAGGACTTCATCAATTTCCTTGATTCTAACTTTGGTTACTTATGGACTAGCTCACCTTCAGCTAGCCTGACCTTATATCTTCCTGAATTTATCATATGTGCACACATATTAAAACAGAAACATTTTGCTGCTGAACAGATGTATTTAATAATGTTATGTATGGTACTATGTACATGGAGCTTGGTGCACTACAATCCCCATGATGACAAATTTACTGAAGTTGTTTATAGTGTATTTTTCTCATTGTAAATACAGCATATCATTTTTAACTTTGTGCACAGAATAGATATAGAATGTGAGAACTGCATCTACTATACAGATTAAGAAAAATTGTTCACAAAGCCTTTGCATGTGATAGCATTTTTGCTGGATTATTCCAAATAAGCCTCTAATTGCTGTGTATATAGAGCTCCACTGATCACCAAAGATGACGGGAATTAATAAAATTTGTCCAGATTTTAAAGGTTTCATATTGAGTTTGCCTTTACAAGCCATCGCCCCTTTAAATTTTAGCTGCAAAGACGCCGATCTCCCGCGATATGAAGAAACCAGACTTTGATACATTTACCCCTAGATTGGAGCAGTATGATGCTGCTTATGGCAATATTTTAATTTAAGATATATATAACGAGGTTCAGCAAATGGCGCTAGATTGTGTCACATCAGAATAATAAATTATAACAGTCACCACAGTTCAATCCAGATATCAGATAATCTTTTATCTTCACTCTTCCACGGATGCAGAAAATCGCTCAATCCAAATAGATAAGAATCAGCTTCAAACATAAGGCTTTTTCTTTTCCTCCTCCTGGCTCCATACGAGATCACTCAGAGGTATATGCAAATAAAGAATAAAACCGTATCTAGGCGGATTGTCCTTTTTAAAATGTATTAAAATTTATTAAAATGCCTTAAAAACATAATACATCCCCTTAAGGTAGCTTTCAGTGTAACTTAAATTCCTACCAGATCATTCCATAGTCGAGCGCATATCAGACAATGGGATTAAAGATGGTTCCAAGTTTCCAACATGTCCAAAAGGGTCCTCCACAGGATAGTCAGTAGTAGATAGTTCAATGATACGGTTTTATTCTTTATTTGTATATACCTCTGAGTGATCTCGTTTGGAGCCAGGAGGAGGAATATATCTTTGACTTTGTTTGGAGTTGTGGAAATTCCTTTGGTTAAGCAAGGCTGCAGGGGCTGTTATTGAAGCGCTCTGGGAACATCTTTTTTTGTTTATAATACTTTAATTTAGTCTACATAACTTAGTCAGAGACACATAATTGCTATTACACCAATTCAAAGGTCATGTTTAAAAACAGTAAACAAAAATATAGCCCCCAAAATAACAAAAACAAAACAAAACACACACCAAATGAGTATGAAGTCAGTAGTTAATGTAAAATAATCTCAATCAATTGATAGCACTCACTATGAACTGTAACCACCAAATGAATGTATGTCTTCAAAATGAATGCAAACTATACAATGTATTAATAATTTACTAAAACTTACCTTCAACTCCTGAAGTTTTCCTCGGATACATGGAAACAATCTATTCTGCCTCCTCACCTATTGGCTGATGGAGCCTGCCAATCTGCACCGTCAGTGATCAATGTAGTTATATGGGAGGACTAACCAGCTTTCAAATCATAATTCGTCATTATGTACAGTGATGAGTGGAGGACATTTGGCTATTACATGATATTAGGGGAGGGGATGACTTTGGGTGGAATTTTAAAAGATTAAGGATCAATGTTGATAATCCTGTACCACGAGTGCTCCATATAATGGGCGATTAAAATACCCAACGCTTCCCCTTACCCACTTAAACATTTATATTTCAAAACTAACTCCATAAGACAAGTTGAGTTACTACATTTTATCGCCAAAATAAATCATGCAGCCTACATCTTAATTGGATTTAAATTTCCAAGGGCTATGTTAAGTTACTAGTAAAATTACCTGAATGTGGATATAGATGCCCCTGTCCGAATACCTCCTTATGGATTACAAGTTAGCCTTGACCTAAAACGGTAAGGTGGATTAAATTTAGGGGAATAGTTCTACTAGATCCATATATTACCCTATGGACTGTGAGTGAGGGTCTTCAGCCCCTACCCTTTCCTACAAGGTGGATTGCAATTTAGTGGATTATATATATTTTGTCCAACAGCACATTTTGGATTAAAAAAAGGGTTCTTAGTCCATACTTGTGTTAACAAGGCGGAATACAATTAGGGGGGTTGCACCTATTTTGGACAGTAGTGTGCTCCCTATTTTATTACTACTATGCTCCTTATCTTATTTGGTTTACACTACTATCTCGGTTCTCTATATCTGTATACTTAACCAATGTACGTGTAATTATCAATATGATCATCACCATCAATTATGAAAAGTATTCTACTCTATTTTAACATTTATGGGAAGATGAATACCTGGAATACTTTATAAACATGGTGTTAAGAGCAGAGTAGCGCAAGTTACTCAACTGCTAGAACAGATTCGCTAGATGTTCACCTTTAGCAGACCCTCTCTGAGGAACTTGTTACGTTCCATAGTATTCGGTTGCCCCCAGAACTTAGGCTCGGACTAGTAGCAGTTGCTGATCTAGCTTCCTGCCTGGTGGAGAGGACAGAACACAGTAAGAGGTAATGAGCAACCAGGATATATTAGCAGAACGCTGAGCCAATAAGGCAAGGGTTAATGTGGAGCAGTTGACTGATGGAGTGGACAGCTCACAATAACAGGTAGTGAGCAAACAGAATGTATTTGGCAGAACTTAGAGTCAGACAGGCAGGGATCAGGTATAGAGAGGACAGCAGAATCCTTTAAAAAAGGCAGGGGTCAGGACAGGTATTATGAGAGCAAATTCATTTAACAAAGCCAAGACTCAGGAGTGGAGAAGACAGCAATTCCTATAAACAATCTGGGTCAAACACTGATAGCAGAACAGGTCAGGATACAAGGCACACTAGGTCACTATCACCAGTATTGGTATGCCTTCAGGATTAGGTTTATAAAGGCAGCAGCACCAATCAGAACTGAGGGATAATTAGCCAAACGAGTGTGGTAGGTGATTGCACACCTGAGACTGCCAGACCGAGAGCTGAATGAAGCTTGTAACTATTTGCCTAGCAACCAGCTGAATCAGTGAACTGTAGGAATGATCCTAAACATAGTAGTAGCACAGATGATAGATCAAACAGGAGACCTCCTATTTCTTATCACAAGGCCAATTGTAATTATCATATTCTATGTTTGCAATACAATATTATATGTCTTCTGTATAATTGAATCATTCACTATTTACACTATTTATTAAATTTTATTATTTCTGGCCAGAAAGTCTTTTGCATACGGTTTGTATATTGGCATTAAAATTATACTTGCACTACACTATACCCATCAGCTTACATTTATACACTATAATTTCTTAGATTATAGTTTAGTTTATCTCCAAGCGCCTTGCAACTCCCTTTATTTTTACTGTTCTTTGCACCCTTTGCATAGCAACATGGTTTGTGAGGAGTAAATTTCAGTAGCGCCAAACAGTTACCATCCTCATCCTCCCTCTGGCAAACTTATCACTATGTTTGTTTTGCTCTGCTCTCTAAATTAGGCCCTATCTGTTTACATTACAGATGTCTATGTGCACCATTTCTTCCTAAGATCATATAGGATTTAATTTCTACCAGTTGACCTATGATGTGACCTACCAATCTCCTCAAAATATGGGACTCATGGCCATACTATTATAATGCTTCAAATTTGAAAAACTAAATGTGTATGCAGGGCCGATGCTGGGTTCTACAGCGCCCCCTACTGTGGGTCAGCAGCATGTGCGCGTGTAAAGGAGAGGTGCTACTGCGCATGCGCCTATCTCCCAAACTTAGTATAATGCTGGTCAGAAAATGTAACAGCGCCACCAATAAGCCAGCAACAGAAACTATTTTTTTTTATAATCAGAGGCGGTTTGGTGGGGCGCACTGGTAAGCATTGTGCCCTCCTGATGCACTTACCGGGCGTACTGTGTGTATGGGCTATGTAAATGGTAGCTTTTAAAAATAATTAAACTGGAAAAAATGCAGACACCGAATTTAAGCACAAATACACTATTTAGTTCGCCACAATTGCTGGTCTCCATTCTGAATCTTGTACTGCATTAATGCAGATGGTTTGTGTCACCATTGCGGTTTGTCACTTCAAAATCTGCCCTGCTTTTACTTTCCAATCCCATAATTAATCACAAACTCAGGGACATCTTTATGTCACATATATACATTTTAATTACATTGTTTTTTATGATAGAGAAGCTCTATCCTGTATTAAATGCATTGGATGGTGCAACTCCCAAACACTGAGAACATGTAAAAGTCAAGTTATTTTCCTGGGCTAAAAATACTCTGTTACCTTGTAAACCATGAACGCCTGTAGAATATCTGGTCCTACTGACCTCCCTATAAAGTCATAGAACGTCTGCCTACAAGACACAATCTAAGCTTTACATTGGGGAGTAAAATTAGGTACATTTCTGCCCCCATCCTGCATCCAGCAAATATCATCCTGATCCGGCCAGCCCCCCCACAAGAAATCTTTTTACCGCCCGCAGTCACTGCCATATTGACACAATAAGTTGTACATTACCTATGAAAACGGGCAGAATCGCATAAAAATAAATGAATCAGTGACAGTCGTCACCAAAGAAGGAAAACAACCAGCACTTGTACTACAAGTCTTTATTCAGGTTTGTATTGTTTGTATTCCATATAATTATTTCAGTCATTGCTTTTAAGATGTACAATATAAACATATACATTATTAACATGTTTACATATTGTTAAAAAAAATATTTCACTAAATAAATGTAGATGTTTTATTTATCTGATTGATAGTATCAATAGCATAACTCCAAAATCCATATCTTTGATCTTTCTGTCAGGGACAAAGTAGAAAAGTATACGGGCCAGATTCATTAAAGAAAGTAAAGTAAAAAAAAAAAAAGAGGAGTAACTTTGCACATTGCCAAAACCATGTTGCATTGGATGGGGATGTAAACTTACAATGTGATGGCAGATAGATAAATGGGGTAGCGCATGTCCTAGATCAACTTTAAATTTCAGAGTAAACCTAAGCTATAAAGTATGTGTGTGCTATATGAAAAAGTAACCAGTATTTAACTAATGTGCAAAATAATAAACTAATTTACACCCCTTGCATTGTAACATGGTTTGTCCCGGATCAAATGTACTCCTTTCTTGCCTTACTTTCCTTAATGAATCGGGCCCTACATCTATATTTATTTCAGACAGTATATAAAAGTATGTATAAAATATGTCCTATGATACTCTAAATATAAATATTCAGTCATTTCATCTCTACAAACAAATGTGAACAAACTACTTTACAAACGTTAACAAACTATTTGTAAAGTAAATCTGGATCACTGGAGGTTATATTGCAAGATCAAGGCAGCAAATGTCGCCTGAGAGTTCAAAGACAATCAAAGTGATAATAAGGTTAATCCATGTGTATAAGCAGTAATGCAATAGAAACGGTCATATTTAATATAAATTGAATGATACGTTTCTGAACACTTATAGAAAAATCAGTTAATTATTAAATATCAGTTTCCCACCTTTAGTCATTGTTAGCATAAAATAAGCTATGTTGGTCCTTACAGCACACTAACAAACAAAAAACAAAACTGGTCCTTATTGTACTTTTTTACAAAGTCTTCACCTTACAGACACACTGCACAAGCTGTAAAGTCACTCAAATGTCTCCAGTGTGTCAGGCCTGGAAAAGAAGATCATTACCAAAGTCAGTAAGGGTTTGTTCCTCCGGAATTATTGTGGTCCTGGACATGAGGCCGTCACAGTTTCCCAGATAGAAGAAGAGGGTTCATCTATAGAGTATCCCAAGTGCTCTGGTAGAGAGGTTACATGATGATGGGAGACTTCCGCTATGTAGAACGTGAGAATCCTGACTCCTGCTCCCTTCCATAAATAAGTGAAATATAAGGAGAAAAAAGATTCTTCAGATATCATTTATCCTGCAGACCGCTTCAGCGCAATAAAAGTGTTGCCAATTTTGAAGTCACATGACTGCTTTTGCACTAGTTGGCAACAAGGTGTATTCTGTAAAGAGGATTTCTTTTTGCTGTGGGTGACAGATGAATATAGGTGTTCCTTATATATAATTATATAGTCACAATAATGCACAGATAGGTGCCCAAATCACAGAAAACTGAATTCTATAAAGAAATTAAAACATTATTAAAAGTATTTAAAATGATTTATAAGAGATAAAGATAGGGAAAACATGAAAAGGTCCCCTAATATAAGACCCAAATTTTAATACCAATTTCCACTGGGTGTTATCCACTGGTTACAACAGAATGCTGCTTGATCATTCTAGGAACATAATCTAAAGCACAAGTAAACCAAGATATTCAAAATAATAAGAGGAAATGCAGCCATAACACTTGAAATAAAGACCATGCTGATGTCCACTACCATTATTAGAAGATGGGAAACTTGTATTGTTGTGGCATCTACCACTCATTATTTATGTACCCAGTTTATTAATAATCAAAATGTTTACATCATACCCAATCAAATCCTCAGAATGTTCACAGCAGTATTAGTAGACATGTGTGCCGATATTGTGGGAGACAGTAACCTGCCCACTCATGTAATTGTCTGAGTACAGGAATGAAGGCAGTGGGAAGCCACAGTCTGAGAGTTAGATACTGAAAGGAGCAGGGTCGCCAACAGCACAGACAAGCAATGTGAGGCTCCTGGCAACTGGTGCAGGCAGACTGTGGATTCAAATGCAACTCCATATAAAAAACAGTTCGTACGTCCAACTTTATTTTCCCACAAGATCACATCTATACAAGCCAGCTTTTAAACTCATTAAACCCTCCCAACTGCTACCAGTCACCGGCTCAGTACCTCTAAGTGTTGCCCTCATTATGCACTGATGCAGTAGGAAGCAAGCTGTATCGGGGGACACCGCCAAACATTGTGGTACGGGACACTGAGAGACAGGGTGCAGGTATGATCTGCCTTTAATTTATTTAATACTAACCAAACCTAAACACTGGACTGGAGAGATCATTATCATCTATTTATTTATATAGCGACACTAATTCCGCAGCGCTATACAGAAAACTCACTCCCATCAGTCCCTGCCCCAATAGAGCTTACAGTCTAAATTCCCTAAAATACACACACATGCAGACTAGGGTCAATTTGATAGCAGACAATTAATCTACTAGTATGGTTTTGGATTGTGGGAGGAAACTGGAGCGCCCGGATGTAAAACCTGGTCCACCCAAGTCACATCCGAAATATCCAATTCAGGGCTCATAAGGAATAAATATGACACAAGCAGGAAGCGTCCTAAAGACATCTATGTTGATTTTACATTTCAATAGAAGCCCCTAGATTAGGGGAAGAACGCAGGAATATTACACCTACTGCCGGCTAGCAGAAGAGGAATGCAAGTCTCCAGAGACCACTCCTTCTGACACTTGTCTGTAGTCTCATACTCTGAGACTGACATATCTGACAACAGGCCCAATTTTCATGTCAGTCTAATAAGCCTGACCTCACCAGAAATGGGCATAGATAGCAAGTGCAGATCAAGGCTTAGTTTGGGCAGATTTGGAATGTTAATTAACAATTTTTGTTAACTTAATGGCTTGCTAATAGAGGTTTAAAGGTCAACTGCCTAAATATGAACTGATCATGGAGGTAATAGTTCCTGTGTAAATCCTGACAGATCTGCCCTAATGGCAATATGGAAGGCAGGTGTTATTTGTCTATCTGTATGTTGCATGACATATGATTTCTCATCATATATGTATTATCTACCCTATGTCCATAAATGTATGAAATACTTATTTTATTTATATTAAGCTTAGTATGTTCTGCAACTAATCGATTTTATACACCAAATAAGGCTGAAATGATCTCTCCACAGACCAAGAACATACTCTTTATGTAATACATAGAGCACAGTCTTGTGAATGTACTGTACTTAGACTGTGGTCATAGGTTTGCTATTTGCTATTCACAGTCCTGTACAACACATTCTATTTCACAGGGACCAGGGCCTACTTTGGCCATCCAGGAGTTTTTGGAGGTATGGCTTCTAGTTCCTCACAACGTAAGAACATAACTGCTTCTACAGCTCCCTGTGGCTCTCCCCGACTGTCTGACTCTCTGTGGGCCAAACTGATTTTACCACTACATTCCCTGAGGAATCTGCTGTTACTCAGAAGAAACACTTTTGAAACACAAGTTTGTGCGCCCTAGGCCATCGTTAACGCCCTTGTTGCCAAGACAACCACTGAAGATCGCGCCTCTTATTTGGAGATCATGCTGGCATACAAACCGTCCCATTTATCAAGCTGTAGTTTATTGTTGAATAAAAAAACAATACGTCATTGTGCAGACCAGAGGGTTCATATAGCATGTTGTTTACAGAAGTATCAGCTCAGCCTTCTCAGCATCAGACTCTCTCCTCAAGAGAGTGATGGCCTAATACGGGGCCCCTCCTGGTACCCATTGCTGTGACATTACATGCTAGCTCTCATAGAACTGCAAGCGCCAGCATGCCCAGGGGACGCAGAGCAATATTGCCCTTGTAGTGCCTTGTGTAAAGGGAAACCTTCCTTTACAAGGCAGCGCCGCTTTAAATTTAAACGCCGAAGACGCCGAACTTCCGGGTGTTGAAGAACCCGCAGGTTAATACATTTACCCCTTGGTTTCCACAAAGACTCTTTCTAGTGGATCCTGGAGCCAGAGTGGGCCATCAAAAGCTGAAAATACCATTAAGGCCTAGTACTATCTGCTATTGAAAGTTCTTCTTTCTAACTCAGTACTTTACTGTTCTGTCAATGGAAAGGGCATTGTCTGTCTGTCTCTCTCTCTATACAAAAATAGATAGAGGTAAATGCACTCAATTATCTACCAAAAAAAGAAACAAATGCTGTGCATAGTCCATATAGTAAATTGCATATGCTCAATTGTTCAAATAAAATTAACAGACTAGAACCAGAATACAAAATACAAACTATAAAACAATTTTAATAGAGACATAGTACAATACACAAAAAGTCCAGAAAAAAAAATATAAGCCTTGATCTTGATGTGGGTTTTTTTTATACTGGATCTACAGAACTGTTCAGACATTCAATTCAATTTCTTGCATGTTTCTCAATTCACCACAACATAGTAATATATATTTGTTGATTAATTTATATTTAAAGAAGGCACTAACCAACTTAATGGAGACCTGGGTTGGGTACGGTATTCCACCACTTGGAATACCGACACAGAGTGTATCGACAAAAAAAACCTGATGAGTATAAAAACGACATAATCTAAATTTAGACTTACATTGACACAGACAGCACAGTCTTCCAAACAGACTGGTATGTGACAGCTGCTAATTCTGAAGCACTTAGTTTGACGTCACAAAAGCACCGGAATACTGATTACCACCGGAAGAACTGCCAGTACTGAAGTCACTGCCTCCCACAATATCAGCAACATCATAAAAATGTAGGAACGACTTAATTACTTTAAAATGTTATTTTTCTTTTCAATTAAAAAAAAAACAAAACACATTAAAATCAGTACTACAGATGATCAGAGAGGTTTATAGGAGTTACAGGAGTAGACTTATACTGAGCGTGTTCCTTGCTCTTGCACTGGTGGACTATTAATTGAGCCATTGTTACGATGTTTCTTTATCTCTTCCATTTTTTCTGTAAGAAAGAAAAGAAAGACGATTTTAAAACGTTTTTACACAAGATGGCAAAAAAATATATCGATCACAATTTAGTTTTATGCAAAGCTACAATGTCCATTAAACATCTTTATGTGTCAGAAACACCCTGGGCCAAGTAACTTGCCAGCTTCAAACAAGTGTTTGAGGTGAGTATGAGAAATAAGTGAGGACTGTTGGTGGACAGTTGTTAAAAGTCGTGCAAAGAAAAAGTTTGTTTGTGAGGGATGACAGTTAACAGAATTAATTATATAGAATGAACTTGGCAGAAGATGAATATTAAACTATTAAGGATTGGAAATACATTCTATGAGATAGAAATATATGGACAGACCTGTGCCCTTTATTAAACCATATACTTTTATTTCAAATAAAAATGAAACAGAATGTGATGTGTTAAATTACAACATCATACATCACTCATTGATCTGTCTAATGGAATACACTGTGCAGGAAGAAAGGAAGAAAGTTCTGTGTGTAAAGCAACTAATGTGAACTACTCTTAAAAATGAATACGTATATGGTAATTATGTTTTGTCTATAGCTAGAACATTAGCATAATGGGGAAATTGCCTCCCGGTTTAACCAGCCACATTGCACCTAGTACTCAAGGGAAACTCCCTGTGCTGCTCCTGCAGAGATATAGTTTTATTGTGTGTAAGTCTTATATGTTCCCCTGTGATTTGTTCTGTTACATTACTTGCTATTTTGTTAGCCCTGTTCCATTTTCTGTTTTTCTCTCATGTCAGTCAAATAATACTTGTCCAAGTGTAATGAAAGGGGGTGCCCCGGCCATGTCAACAAAGGTGAAGCCCACCTATAACCTCCTTCGTCCAGGACATAACGCCAACATGTTCACCCATCACCTTCGCAGTTTTTATATGTTGCCCTATCATAGACTTTCAACAGGACAGTGGGACTAAAGCACAAAATCCAGGCGATAGAAATACCTGTGTAAGCATGTACGTAGCCCCATTATCCTATCCTAGCTCTATGCCTCTGCATTAGCTGCCTTATCGTCCACAGGTCTCCATACCAGCCCCACGAGACAAGTCAAGAGATGTATGTTGTCGCAGTTTTGTTATTGGCTGTGTATATTAGTAGAAGTATTTTGGTAAAATAACTAATGTAGGCACTGGTAGAGCGGAGTAGTAGAAGATCGTTTAGCAAAGAAAATCAGACTATCTGCTATATTCAAATTGTATCGTATGAGTGAAAGTCTGATTCGGGAAAGACCAGTAAGAGGGGAGTTTGCAATAATCAATGCAGGAATATTATTATTTTTAGCAACTATCACGTTAAGTGTCCTATCACAGGACATCCATTTGTTGAGTTACTTGTGTGTTTAAAGATGCTGTTGTGCTGCATGACCCACAATGTGTTAAGATGTGTAATCACATACACTGACCTATGTACAAACTGTATTTGTAGAGAGTGTCACACAATTAGTGTCAGCAATGTTTCAGATATACATTGTACTTCTTCTTTAGATAGGCGTATTAAAGTTAAAACAGTTATATACACTCAGCCCACGTGATCTGGAAGTGAATGTAAAGACAACTCATCTGGGGAGGTCAATCAATATATAGCAGAAAGGTAAAACCACCTGCCGTAAAGGACAAATATTTAACACCCTGTGTGACCATTTGATATGGGAAAAGGTATAATGATGTGTGATGTGTCTTCTCAATAAGGTTAGGAATGTTGCAGAATCAAAAGCACAGAACAGTTTAAAGAGGAATTGAATGTCTTATCATTTGTTTTAATTAACACATGTTTAAACGAAAAATAAAAAACTACAAAGTTTCATAGCCAGCATAAATAGTGTGGGAGAACATTAATCTATGGGGTTGAGCAAGATGTAGTCTATCCCTTGATTCATCAGACAACTGACAAAAGAATGTAATGTGCCACAGCAGCTGGTAATCCTATAAAGGCCAATTACTGACATTATCAGGCCAGATAAATGCAGAGTCCTGAGTGAGACATGTATCATCCAACAACCAAATCATTCTGCTCCCTTTACCTATTCCAGACCTCCCCAGACATACCCACAAGCTTCTCAGGCCCATCATAAGCACAGTCATGTGTCCATTGGTGGCTCCTAGAAATATTCTAACCCTCCCACTATTTCTATGGTGCTCACCCGGATTTGGCAGATGTATGATATGGAGCACATGACCAGCATTCCTGTCTGTTTCCTGTTTGTATTTGATCTGATTTGTCAGTATGATCACTGTTACTAAATGGCTGAGTCTACAATGGCAGCATTTATTTTACTTTATTGTGTCTTCAATGCTTTCAATAAAAATCATTCTGTCTCCTCAAAAAATGAATCACTGGATTTATTTTGTTATTTCTTTACATGTGAATAAAAATTACTGCATCCTAATGCTATGACCCCTGATATACCTGTACACCACCTATTATGGCTTCCTAAATCTTGTAGACCGGCGTCAGTATACTGCTGCCCAGCAATTGCCTTTACTCTAAACTCATGGGATCTGGCTAATAAAAAACATAACCTAGCCCCATACCCTTCTCCCCTGACTCCTATTTGGACTCACCCATTATTCCCACCCGGGAGATCATCTGCAATATCAGGATGGTGGCGTGCACACAAGATAGAACGCTTTCTACATATTAAGGGAGAAACCGCCCCTGCCTCCTTCGACGAAATTCTAGATAAATGTCACCCCCCCCCCCCTATTCATTTTCAATATGTACAAATCTGCAACTTTATTCAGTCACAAACCCGGTCCTCCCGTCTCCGTAGCAGGTCCCAATTTGAACGCCACTGTATACAGCCCGCAGGCCGTAGGGGAAATATCTCAATCATGTATCGTACACTCACAGCACCACCTGATCTAATTCTCGAGCCTCATGAAGAGGCATGGCAACGGGACCTGGGGGAGTCTTTGGACAGCGAGGAGTGGTCTATTATTCCCACCAGAACAGCGAAGGTCTCCATTAATGCAGGTACACAAGAAAACTGCTATAAGATTTACACACGCTGGTACCTGGTTCCAGAAAGGTTGCATCGAATATACCCATCGGTTTCAGATAGATGCTGGCGCCTTTGCGGGGCCAAGGGAACCTTTTTGCATATTTGGTGGGAGTGTCCTGTCATTCAAACTTTCTGGAATCTCACTCTGGCTATAGCTCAAAAAGCCACAGGGATTAAAGTTAGTAAGAAGCCTGCTCAGATCCTACTTAACCAGCCCATCCCTGATATAAGTAAAGCTGAAAATTGCTTAATTGCACACATTTACCAAGCTTCCAAACTACTCATAGCAAGAGCCTGGAAACAACCCACGGCCCCTTCTAAAGCAGAACTGATTAACCGTATTTGGTTTATCTCCTATATGGAGCATATCTCTGCCCTGTTGAATGATTCCTTACCAAAATTTAGGGAAGTTTGGTCACCCTGGTTTAATTGGCAACAATCCTCCATTCCGGGAAATTCTTTATTTGTAACTCTAATAGATTGAGAGGTTAATACCCCCCCTCTTCCCCTCCCCCCTGACCTTTACCCTCCCCTTTTCTCCTATCCCGTTCCCCTTCTCAAAAATACAAAACCACCGCTGCCTTATGATTGTTTCACATTTGATATTTGCTCAGCTTTCTATTTTTCCGTGTTGTTGAAAGTGCTATTTTTTTTTTTCATCACTGTTAAAGTGTCATGACGTTTATGATTCAGATGTAAAGCGTTATTGCTTAAACTGAGTATGTTCATTTACTTGTTTATGCGGTTTCAAAATAAAAATTAAAAAAATAAATAAATTACTGCATCCTAATTATGTTGTCAATCAATGGTTTTACACATCCAAAGAATGATATAGCAGAATCAGTTATGATTGTCGACTTACCTTTCTCTCTAGCCAATACTATTACATACATTGCTACTACTATACAGACTATAACTGAACCAATCAGTGACAGACGACTTCTTCTTCCACATATTGGATCTGATGTTGATGATCCTGGCTTTTTCACGACAGAGCACCTACATAATACAAGCACACAATTTTCATGCAATTTCATTAGTTCAGTTCTGTATTCTCACATAGGGTTAAAGATGAATCAAACCCACATTAGATGGATAATTACACTATTTCACAATGTACCAATTTAGGGACTCATTCATCAGTATTGTGAGACCACTAATGAACATGAGCTGAAAGACACGCACTGCAGCAAGATATGCACGTTATTTAAACCACTCGGGTACAAGGGGTGTGTAAGTAGTTTAAAAATAAAGTTGTTTTAACACATTCTGATATAGTGGAATTTTCCTATAAAGTGTGGCCATCATGCGTTTTTAAGAAAAAGAATGAAACATGGATAATACATCCTTAAAATATGTTAATATAAGAAAAAATAATATTAAATGTCTTATGGTAAATTGTTACTTTTATTATCAAATTATCAAACCCACTTTTAGTGGAGTGAGCAGACAAGCAATATACAGATTGTTGACAAAAAAATATGTTAACCCCTGAGTGGCTTGTGTGGGAGGAAGCACATACTGCGGGGTCATGATATCCGTGCATCAGTGGCGGATCCAGGGGGGGGGCGATTGGGGCGATCGCCCCCCCTAGCAGGGGCTTGCTGCCGGCGGCTGCACACTGTGCAGGTCCGTTCAGCAGTGACAGTGTGCTGCCCGGCTGCTCTGATTGTGTTTTAAACACAATCAGAGCAGCCGGGCAGACACACTGTCACTGCCGAGCGGACCTGCACATACTGTGCAGCCCACGGCAGCCTCAGAAGTCGGAAAGGGGGCGGGGCCTAAATCACCCCCCCTAAAATCGCCCGGGGTATAGCAAAAGTCTGGATCCGCCCCTGCCGTGCATTTGAAGTACAAAGCAAACAAACAACTGCAGATCAGTTTACTGAAAATTTCAACCTGAAGTTTAATAAAAACCCCAGTCAGATACATTAGGTGGGCTGCAGTGTATACACTGCTCATCACAACTGCCAATGCACATTTGTGAGTTCAGTGGTGCAAAGTGCACTGACAATAGAATACCAAGTAGTGGGGGAACGGGGAAGGTGATCCTTCACCAGGTCTCAACAAATGAATAACATTGCAGATCAGTCACTAGCTCAGTTTTGCTGTGTTCCCATAGTACCAGCCATTTCTCTCCATGTTTCCTGCTCATCACTTGGTTTAATTTAAATACCACTATTGTGTAGTAAACTACTACTGAGGTAAATTTTAAAGAGGAAAGATGAGCAATAATAGTAACTGCTGCTTAGTAAGAAGGGTTTGTCATCCAGAAGACAGAAAAAAAATAATTCCAAATAAACTTAAAATGTAAATTGTGGAGCATATAATAAAACATTTAGGGGTCATCTCCTTTAAATTTAATTTTATAATGGCTCAAAAAAATAGTTTTCAAACTATTCCCCATTTGTCCTGCACAAGATCCTATAAAAAAAAAAACATAAAAAGGCACAAGCCATGTACACTCACACCTACATGCTGTGTACTGTTCCAGTGTATAGTAGCAGGAACAGTACACAGCATGTAGGTGTGAGTGTGGGTCTACATATGACGATGTGGTCATAGAAAACTTGATATATGTAGCCCCGAAACCATGTGTCTCTCACACACACACATGCATATATATATATATATATATATATATATATATATATATATATATATATATATATATATAAAAACAGAGTCTGCATCGGTGGCGGATCCAGGGGGGGGCGATCGGGCAATCGCCCCCCTAGCAGGGGCTTGCTACCGGCGGCTGCACAGTATGTGCAGGTCCGCTCGGCAGTGACAGGCAGGGACAATGTGCTGCCCGCCCGCTCTGATTGCGTTTAAACCCCCCCCCCCCCTCCCAATCGCCCCTGGTATAACAATTTCCTAGATCCGCCCCATGTCTGCATTCTCTATCAGTATAGAATACATACTCTGTCCATGGAGTACAGGAGGATGACATGCTCTTATTGCTGAAATGACCAGGCGGACAGTCCTCACACACTGTGTCTGTTCTCATAGTCCCTATTCAGAGTGAGAAGATCATGTTACACGTCTTAGATATTGTACTTTTAAAGCCAAGTTAACATTCTTTGTCATAGATCTTTGCATCTATTTGTAAACATAATATACTGACAGTTTGTAACATTGCTGCATAAAAAGAGGATAAATGAATTGCAATATATGTAAACTCTGCCTTCACCTTATTTAAATTAAGGTGGTACCAAACCTGAAAGAAACATTATTCATCTTAACTTAATGTTATTACTTTGAATGCAGCCTCTGTTTACTCAGAAAAGTATCCATGTTGCTCACTCTTTGTTGGAAAATATATATCAATACAATCATCTCCTTCATCAGCAGTAAATGACAGTAACCATAGGGATAATATAATTCCATGAAATAATGTTTATCCCTTAATATTCTTCCACCATATGAGGACACCAACCGTGAGCATTAAGTTGAGCAGACATAAATATACCCCAACTCAGACTGGTGACCTGTGTGTGCTGCTCAAGCAAAGACACTGGTATTTATTGTATGTCAATAAACCTACAAGCAACCACTGCCGTAAATCAGTAAGGAAGTTACAATGCACAAAAATAAACTTATATAGATTATTTAGCCAAGGGCAGAGCTCTATGGTTAGCTAGATGCTCTCAGCTAAGAAATGAGAGTTTCACTAAGAAGCAATTAACAGAAGCGAGAATCTAATCCAGACAATTTGAAAATTAATTTATTGGGTGACTACTATAACTGAGAAATTTAGTAGTTTTACTATTGTTAGATTAATATTGTGACATTGCCCCTTAGGGTACTGTCTGTGTAGTTTTATTTTATTTTATTTTTTGGGGGGAGGGCAGAGAATGCAATAGGTGTTTTTTAGGTTTCTTGGCACATTATGACAATATTTTGACAGGCTGGGTCAACACCAAAAGTTGTCTCATCCATTAACGTAAAAGCGGCAGGCAAGAACTTTACCTTCTTAGCAGATATTATGATTTATATAATGCAATAGGAACAAACATTCCATAAGCTATGCATGTGTGCTCACGTGTGTGCAACATTTTGGAGGACAGAGCGACTCCATGTAAAGATTTACTGAATTCTCTACAGAAAAAAAAGTATTATTAAACTCATTGAGATTGCTATCCTTCGCAATCTGGCTGGACCAATAAGCAGTATGTAGATTTAACCTCATGTATCCGACTCCCATTGACCTATAGACTGTAAGCTTGCGAGCAGGGCACTCTTACTTCTTTGTCTGTTTTACCCAGTATTGTTTATTACTGTTTGTCCCCAATTGTAAAGCGCTACAGAATATGCTGGCGCTATATAAATAATTGTTGATGATGATGATGTTCCTGCATATAACAAACTGTACTATTGCTGCAATAGCCTCATACTCAAAGTCTATCATATATATTTAAAGTAAAGACTCAAAAATTGCCCATTAATAAATCAAAGGCTCTGTATTATTAAACGTAATAACCAGCGTGTGAACACACTAACGAGGCCAGCCACCCACTCGATCACAAGACTATCTAAGTGAGGACTATGTGAGCATATTAAATGTCCCCAAACAATAGCAGGAGCCTCCAGGTAGGTTAAGGCCAATTTCAAGGAATAAAGGGAGGCAGATGGGGCTAGATACATTTCCAGCAGGATATAATCGTTTCCCACAACTATAGTAGGGACAAATAAATTTCTATAATCTGGGTCAGATTTAACAAGATGTACCTGGAATCACAGCCTTTTATGAACCAATAAAGACACACCTCAGGTGTATGAGGTATGATTGGAGCGCTATGACCAAGCCCCCCCCCCTCCATGACCTTTGCAGTGTGGGGACAGCCTTCAAAGTTAAGTCTACAACAGGCAGTGTATATCATGGGTGTATCTAAGAATGAGAAAATCAATGTACACTTATGAGGGATCTTAAGATCTCTAACATTCCAGGCCAATAGAGGTAGGAAATATATAGCTATGTACTAGCATGATGAAGGACTACATTCGGACATAAATATAATGGTAAATGAGGCTGCTTGACTTGTGTTTACAAAATCAAAAACAAACACTAGATTACTGACACTAAGGCAGAAACCTGCTATCAATAAATAGTACAGGATATGGATGTATGGACTAGGACACCAGCTCTCGCTGCCATAGGGCAGTAGCCAAGCAACAGAATGGCTGACTGTCTGGCCCAGCACAGCATCCACATAGTATGTGGTATGAGGTAAGATCTCCAGAACTTTATGACGAGCACAGCTGCTAAGCCATCCAGTCTTCAGACCTTTAATTTGTAACTGGGATAACAAATAAGTGTATAGAGACTGACACATAGTGCATTAGGGTCAGTAGGTCTGCTCTACACAGAGCAAATATGTTGCTCGTGGAGGTAGCAGGGGGCACATGAAGGAGATTGAACATCTCTGTATGAAGCAGCTCCTGGCACAGATATGTCCGAATAAAAGTGCACTTCATTGTGACCAGCGGGTCATGTTTCTGTGGTTATAGCTGTGTGTACAAAGGGCCAATGAGCACTAAGAATGGCTCTCTAACTGAGCAGACAGACAATGACTGACAGGCTGACAGACTTGTAGAAATGCACTTTGTGGATTCATAGACAGGGACAGTGATATCACAGCAGCTGTACAGGTTGCAGTCTCAGCTCTCTGACCTGCATCATGCCCCACTGTCCAAAATATATGGGTGAGGTTTCAGCTGTATGTGATGGAGGGCACTGGTAATACGCTACCTCTTCAACAGAGCTGGAGTTAAATGTCAGGTAATATCTTTTTACTGTCATTCTTCATATTGAAACATTTTAATTTTGAGTTGGTTTTTCGAGAGTCACTAATCTGCAGTGATACAAAATACTGTGTCCCAACACTGGACTCTGAATATGATCATAATATTCCAGTTGGTTTGAGGAAGTTAGCAGCTGACCTTGCCTGACTCCACAAATACACGATACACTAAGGACTGAGCTACACGGGTGTGTGACTGGTCACAAAACAACTGTAGTTGAAAAAGCGCATGTGTCCCGTTGGGCAACATGAAACAGCTGGTTCCCTCTGGGACTGGCTACATGTTTTACACTCTCTTCTAGCAGTCACTGACCGATGCAGTATGCTGTGCCTCTACAACCTGCCCGCTCCCACGGAATGTCCGGGAGACTCCCACATTCCGAGTAGGTCTCCCGGGAGTGTCGGCCATTCTCCGCATCCTGAACACTTCCTAGTGAAGTGTGCAGGATGGGAGTCTACATGCCCCGATTCACATCAAAGAAATTGTATGCAAATAACTATCAAACCTTTAAAGCATTTTTTTTTTTTTATTAAACTACAACCCAACAGGTTCTCTTTAGGCACAAAAAATAAATATACTTACTCCAGCACGCTATCTTCCCAAAAATAATGGGTAGAAATATTATTTTCACTGAAAGAAATTCATCACAAAACATGTAAATTGGTCTGGTCATTAATAAATGTTTTTAAGCGAATCACTTCCCCAATTAGTAATCTGTATTTAAAGTATTTTTCATTACTGTAATGTGTGTCAAGGACAGCACAAAAAATGTCCAACTTAGAGGAATAAGAATAAGAAGTGAAAATAAGATTAAAATCAGAAGACAACAGAATGAAATCAAAAGAGTAAAATGAAAGTGAAATAGCAAGAAGGGGATTTCTCTCCAGGGACTAGAATATATATTTACTATACACTGCATCAGGCCCAAACCTTATGCAGGATGCCACCATATGCAATCCTATGTCAATTTACAGCTTTGTGATTTAATCCACTGCCCACATGATCTCCAGATACACTCTGTTATGCACGGTCTACTGCTTGATGGATACATTTATGCTACCTGTGATCTTCTATGCTGCCCTTTTACAATCATTTACCAATAGGTCACATTTGGCATAGAGGTGACTCTACTCTAAATTATTTACTATAGCTTATTTCAAAGTATACCATTATTATAAAGCTGCTGGCTGTTCCCAATTACCAGCTAAGGTAGGGACTGTTATAATTAAAAGCATAGTTATTTCCTGCTTTTGTGTTATTCTGCTTGGGTTGGCTCTAGTAGATGAAAGCAGCTTCCCGATATCCAGCCTTTACCTAGCAGATGATTACTGCACCTTTGTCAGTCTGCTACTTGAACCATTAAATGCAGAAGCCGCCTCACATTCAAGAAGTCTTAATGGATACTCAGCAACTTTCACAAAATTAATTGAACCCTTATACTATACCCCATATTTCTTACGTATCTCATCCCTTGTTCTGATGTATAGAGGAAGCAGTAAATAGAAGACTCAGAGAAAAGTGCATATTTTATTTTCTATTTTGGCGTGTTTCCCCTAAATATTGACTTAAATGTGATACAATAGGATGCCCTGTTGGGAAATGTTTGTGCGTCCAGTTAAAAATAAAAAAAATGTATCAGCCTCCAATCCAATATTCAAATGGTTTAGCTGGCACGAATATGTCACAGTGGGCTCCGGCAGAGCACGAGTAGCCTCAAGTATTTCACACCCTCCCTCCCCAACAGCCCTCATAGAGGATCCCCAACCTAATGAATAGGTTCTGCCTGTGTGTCATTTGAGCCACCTAGGTATTAATATGCCCCCATCTGGGGTATTATGAGAAAGACCAATGTGTATATTTTATTTCTGCTTCTTAAAGTTACGTGCATGTTATAAGATCGCTTTTATTCTGTTGTTACCCTTTTGTTTGTCCCTTCAACTGTGTTTGTTACCCTTTCTTTTTTTGTGTACCCCATTTAACTTTGCAAAACTCAATAAAAATTTATTGAAGTAAAAATAAAAAATGTTTATCCTTATTTAATCCAACAGTTCAAAATGTGAGCCATCTGAAATTCAAATTCAACAAGTACTTTGGGTAGCAAAAGGGCTAAAGTATAAACATTTAGCTAGATGTATTAGAATGGCTACACGGACATAAACATTTGTTTCTCTGTTAACCATAGTTCATTTGACCTAGTTTATTGATTTTCACTAGATCAGTAGACATTACGCCTCATTTACTATGTGCAAAATAACAACGTCATGTACCTTCATTTCTTATACAAAATAAAATTACTGGGAGATAAGAATAAAACTCTAAAAATGAAAAGTTATAATTATGTCACTGGCACACCTAATATAATTAAATCAAAATTAAAGGAACATAATTTAAAACTTTTTTTTTTCTCAAAATCAGGATTTAATAAAGATTGTTATGCATTCTCTGCTTTCAAAACTAAGCCACTGCCAAACTAAGAAACCAGACATGCAATACGAAAGCGCTGAGTGTAAATCAATATATTATGAGGATTGTGCACACATATATCCTGAGTACTGCGTGACATTATTGAGGGCAGGGCCGGACTGACATTTAGCCATGAATTGTGGCTTTGCAAGCATCCCATATCAATGTTCACAGAGATTGTGGTCGAAGAGATGTATTGCTTCCCTGACCCCTCCAGTACGAGACTGGTTAAGGAGCATAGACTACTCCAATCTCCATATAAATTCAGAGGGGGGTGAACTAAATTCAATTGTATCAAGGTGACTGTGTAATATAGCGGTAACGTTGGGCCTGATTCATTAAGGATCTTAACTTGAGAAACTTCTTATTTCAGTCTCCTGGACAAAACCATGTTACAATGCAAAGGGTGCAAATTAGTATTCTGTTTTGCACATAAGTTAAATACTGACTGTTTTTTCATGTAGCACACAAATATCAACTTTAAATTTCAGTGTACAAATAAGCTATCAAGTATTTGTGTGCTACATGAAAAAACAGTCAGTATTTAACTTATGTGCAAAACAGAATACTAATTTGCATCCCTTGCATTGTAACATGGTTTTGTCCAGGAGACTGAAATAAGAAGTTTCTTAAGTTAAGATCCTTAATGAATCAGGTCCGTTGTCTCTGCCTCGACTATCTTCCGAGCCATAATGGAGTTTAAAAAAAAAAAAAAAAAAAAGTAGTCTTATTGGGCAATATCCTTAGCGCTACTAGAGCTGCAATTGCTCAACATGGGAAATTTCCCTGCCCCGCCTTTTTCTGTAATAATCGATAAAAATCAAAAAGGCTTCGTCATGGAAACAATTGGGTTCCTGTACTCCACCTATACTTCATTTCCTATAATCAAATGGCTCGACTGGAGCAATTATTACACGGAACACTTAGCCTCGCGACCTTCCTCCTCCACCGGCTAATCGGACCGGCTCTATTGCTATGTAATTTGTGTGTACATTTTTCAGATATACTTAAATAGTAACGTGTTCCCCCTCCCTGCTCTCTTCCCTCCCTCCATTCCTGTTTGCTTGTGCTTATTGTCTGAAAAGGTAGTCTAATCTAGAGTAGGCTTTGTGTGGGCCCAAGTAACGCGTATAAGCCTTGGCTGTATTATTTTGGACCCGCCAAGAATCATAAAAACCACGTAGCTAAAGCAATGCTAATAGGTCCCTGGCCTCACAGCAGTGACAGGTTTCAGTCTCACGTTTAGATGCAGTAATTATGCATATTAATATTTAGCTAACAATGTACGGTTGTCTTACCTAATGCTTTAATATATTGACCAGGTTCACATGTTCTGTATTGTTGACATAAATCACATTGCAATGTATCATCTGCAGAACAGAAATAACCATCTGTGCATTGACATACGGCATCTGACGTGTAAGTACATTTGCTCTTTACCACCAGTCCAGCACCTAAGGAGTATACAGATTATAATTTATTTGGGGATTCAAAATATTATTAATAAACTAACAATAAACCTGGGAGAAACATGTTTAAAATGTACCATAACACATTACTAATACATAAACTAAGAGGATCATATGCTCTCGATAGGTCGAGCATTTTTATATGAACATTTGAATATATAAGTATGTGACATGGTAGTGTGCCTCATGCCTCAGATATAGCACTAGTTCTTAGTGAATTGGAGGATGGATTTCCATGAATATTGGTCCAGGTCACAAAATAGCTGCCTCCACAAATTGCAGCAGCAGCCAAAATTATTATTTCAAATAATACTATTCAAGCATGTTATATACTGGTTGTGTATATTCCACATGGCGAAGGTTTTGGGAACACCCTGTATATCGTGACAATATCCCTTTTGCCATGCCCATGTTTTGAAACCTGGAAGTAGACTACAACACGGACAAAATGCACTGAAAATCTAACACTGAACCCCCACAGCATCTAAAGTACTTACCAGACCACTAAGCTCCCTTGCCAAGTAAACACCTCCATCAGGAAGCAGAATCGGAGCATGTGTTCCATTGCACCCGATCTACGTACCACGGTGGACCTCTTTGATTTGCAATCACATTACAGCACGCAGCATACAAACAGTGTATACCCCTGCACCAATCTACCAAGCTGCAATCTGCGCTACAAAACGTGTGCCCTTGCAGTGCTTTGAGACCTTTGAGACTAAACATTCTTGAGCTTAAGCATTTGAATTTTTTTGCATTTGTATTTATTACATTAACTACCCTAGACCACTAGAGTTGTTTATTGAGCTATACGCCAGAGCTGTATACTTTTCTATTCTGTTTCTCCTGTTTCTGCATTCATTCCATCTACCTTCCAAGCTATAAACACTCCTAACATTGCTTTCTATCTCTCTACTCCACCACATGGAGCTATTTACAAACCTGAGCTATAAACACATCAGAACTATATCAGCTACCCTGCGTGTCTGACCCACTCACCCCCCCCCCCCCCTCCCCTCTCCCCTCTTTTCCTTCTCTCACCTACAGGTTAACTAGCACATATATGAAGGGAACCACAAGACAATTAGGCACACACTACAAGGAAACCAGATACATCCCTACAAGGACAATTGATACATCCTTCATCTACAGAAGACCTCAAGTACAACAGACCCAGTCCTCAAGGAGAACTGGCACATTGCGACAAGGACAACTGATACATCCTTCATCTACAGAAGACCTCAAGTACAACAGACCTATTCCTCAAGGAGAACTGGCACATCGCTACAAGGACAACTGATAGAGCCTTCATCTACAGAAGACCTCAAGTACAACAGACCTATTCCTCAAGGAGAACTGGCACATCGCTACAAGGACAACTGATAGAGCCTTCATCTACAGAATACCTCAAGTACAACAGACCTATTCCTCAAGGAGAACTGGCACATCGCTACAAGGACAACTGATAGAGCCTTCATCTACAGAAGACCTCAAGTACAACAGACCCAGTCCTCAAGGAGAACTGGCACATCGCTACAAGGACAATTGATACACCCTAATCTTATGCATGTAAATATCAACTTTCACCCACACTCTATACACATCAAGCACGGGCGATTTGCTATACTCAGTTAGCTCCCACGTCCGTCCTCCCCCCACAGCTTCATTGGGCAATGACATTGCCAGACCCCACTGTAATTTGTAGTTCTTTTAAATTCCCCCTTCGCCACCTGGTCTTTTTTTCCCAGTGTGATATGTAGTCCCCACTTCATCCTGTTTTGTCTGTGCCTTTGATTACTGCAATATCCAGTGAGCTTGTGCTCAGACTATCATTAAATATGGTAACCTGCAATAAACTCCATATTGTTTTTACTTCATCATCAAGTCGTATTCCTGTGAATTCCTAACACTGCCCTTGTAAAGAGTGCTGATCAGGCTAAATTTATTTTTATGAATCTCTGGTAGCCTATTTTGTCACAATAAGTCACTATCGCCAATTGCTGAAAAAATGTAAAAACTGGTGTACAAAAATACAGATTACTTGCCAATATCACAGTCTCTACATCTCAAACACTTAGTCTCGCCATTGGGATGGTCCATGTACGTTCCTTCAATGCAAGGTACACAAGAAGTACTACTTATAGCTGTCGTGCAATGTACACTTACAACATTACCTAGGAAAAAAAGAAAGAAAATAATTAACAGTATGCACCTAGTATACAATATTATCAATTAAAACTTCCAATGAAATAGGTTGATCCCTATAGTGTATCTCACAATATTTCCAATTAGGAATTCTAGACATTTTATGCCACGTGCAACCTGGTTCACAAGGATGACACGCAAACCATCCAAACCATGCTCTTAAATCAGGAGACTTCTAAGTAACGAATCCGGACTGTCCAACTTAAATCAGGGCAAGGAGAATAGTTTTAATCAAATAACATATTTGATAATGACAAAGAAAATACTTTTTAATCATTGTTCACTACGGAACAATTGCTTACATTATCCATATTATTATTATTCTAAGATTTTATTGAGCAGAGATCTCATTCCACCGCGCTCTATAACCCAGTAACACTTAGACATTTAAATGTGCTTGCTGTGACTCAGCAATCATGTGAGAATATTACTTCCAGTGCGGTTTAAAAAACCCAAACATTTAAGGCATTTTGAAAACAGCTGGATATAAAGCAGCAGTCCCCAGTATTGCGAAAAATTCACCCTCCCCAGTGTGTCATTCATTGGAATCACAGGGGCTGCTCCTTGCTGTTAATGTTCCTTGGGCTCCATAGTTCTTCTCATAGCTCCAAATGAGAACCGGGGCTGTGCAATGTTGCGCTTTGCCAGAGTTGGTGGCAATGCTATTTAATTTAAAGGGTCAATGCAATGTAATTGAAAAGGGTTGACCGTCATAAAATGACTTTTATTTATTAACGTGGACATGTCATACTGAAACGTCAAACAAAAGTAGTACAGAAGCCAGGGACAAATATACATAGTTACATACAATTTCAAATAAAAAATACAGATTGCTAGAAAACACACTTTTGTTATCCAAGATCCAACCAATGTTGCTACCCATTCTCTCATCCTATCCCACCTCTACTACTGCAATCCCCTCCTATTTGGTGAAAGAGTTAACGGTAAGATTGTGTTTGTTGAAAAGGAATGTCAGATGAAACAAAGCAGCTTCTGTTTAGAAAAAGCTTATTTAGTTTTTGAGATTTGTACTTTGCTATATGCTGGGTCATTGCCATGGAAGCTTTACAGCTCTCTGTTACTTGTGGAACCAAGGCCGTATGATGTATATAGGATAAGGCACCTGCTTATTAGAGAGGTATTCTAGAAATACGTTATAATATCATTATACCCACATCTAATGTATTCTGCTTAGCCTTGAGATATGTATTTTTCTATTCGTTGACATAATGCCATATATTATACGTCTGCGTGATTGTAATATGTCTATGAAATATGAACTTCATAACTGTCTGAAAATCAAATTTCTTACTGATACCAGAGCTGTGTGTGTGTTGCACTTTCTCTCCGGCCGTATTGATATACCTTATCTGATCACTGACCGCTCAAGAAATATCCCTATCATTGGCATTGTCCTCACCCATCTGTCCCCGCTTCAATCCGAACTTAATGCCGTGACAAGACTGAGCTTCCTCTCTCATATTCTGCAACACTCTGCAAATCCCTGCACTGCCTCCCCATATTCCCCCCACCAGTCCAATTAAAATTACCCTCATCTATAGAGCCTTCAAAACACCACCAACCCCTCATACATCTCAAACCTCTCCACTAAATACCCTCTCACACCCTATTAGATCTACCTCGCCTCCTCTCTGATAATCACCCGTCTACAGGACATAGACTCATCTGTATTACTTACAGTGGTACACCCTCACCAGTGTCGGAGCCCTACTCATTCCTCATATCTTAGATCTGCTCTTTTCCCGTTGTATTGCAAGTTCTTTCATGAGCAGGGTCCTCCCGGGCCTTTAACTTTTACATCTCCATTTTGTCTACCTGATTAATGTATGTTGTCTCCACTGTCTGGTGATAGTTGATCACATAATTGAGTGACTTAAAATATGATTAGATATATAGGTGGAAGCATTGTGTTATGCATTACACAGGGTAACAATCTTCATAGTTTACCCCAGGAAAGTTAGGCTTTGGGATGTACTGCCCAGATTTTAGATCACTAACTGTAGGTCAATGACCCTAAAAACCAGACATTTTAAAATTATGCTGCCACTAAATATTGGTGAACACCATTTTCCAAATGTTAAAATAGTATTGCAAATAATTTAACAAATATTCTTTAAACAAAAAAAAGACCCCAAAAAAACAAACAACTAACCCTACCTACCTCCTTTATTCTCAACTTATCATTAGACAGCTGTAACTGTCTAAGCAACGTGCAGGGTTCTAAATGGTTGTCATGGACTGTACATAGGGGATAGAGGGTGTACAGTATATCACCTAGAAAGGTGCCCTATACACAAGAGCTTACAATCCACATATATAGTATTGTGTTCACTTACCTGGTGGGCACATAGGACAGCACACATCATTGATATAATATTCTCCAGGATTACAGCAGAAAACTATAGTTTTTAACATTGCCTGCCAAAAAGAAAACAACATTATAAAAACCATGCAAATATTCAAATACTGAAAATACATCGTAAATTACTCCTTATTAGGTGGTCATGAAAAAATAAAATGCAAACACACTGATCATACCCAGTCACCCTGGGCCAACCAGATCTTCCAGCCACTCTGGACATTCACACAATGGCATCCTAGCCTCCCTGTACAAAAACAGACACTGAAGTCAGCGAACATTTTCTTCTGCATAATTGGAATAAAGACCATTTTGAGTTTAATCCTTTTACAAGGGGAGCAAATGCAAACTCTTCAGCACACAGCCACAGTTGATAAGCATAAAACACTTGCACTGTAAGCACTGAAGCACCACAATTGTGCATGTTGCGTTTCCTCTTCTGAGCTCAACACAGCTCACATACACTCACTAAAAGAAAAGCCGCCAGCGCAACCGATGACAGCGGCGGCTGCTTTTTATTATGCCCAAAACCGGGCTATACTTAACGGTTCTCAAATGCAACCTCAATGTTTTGCTTAGGCTAAAATTCTATAAAGCTCTATAACATCCGTGCAAACATAAGATATTTCTAAGGATATTTTAAAAATGTACCTGAGATGCACTGCCAAAAACACTCTTCCTACCGTGGGGAATGTTTTAACATTATTTTTACTATGTAAACTTTAACAATTTGATCATAAATATTTGTGCTTGTCTTCAAAACACCAGTTTTCTTTTAATGTTTTTGATAATCACGGTATATCCCTTTTTTTTTCTAAATATGGAGTTTGTGACCACACTCTTGTAACTCCCAATAGTAACTCCTCTCCAGCTAGCATCATATAATTCCCTTGGTGTCTAATGAAGCTGATTTTTACCAGGGCAATACTTGCCTTGGAAAACTGTGGCCAGATAAAATGTGGCCCAATTACAAAAGCATAGCTATAATGATTTTCACAATTCTGATAGAATTGATGTTTAGTGGAGTGTAGCAATTGGTCAGCTGAGCATGTATTATAATATATTTGCACTAAAATTCCTTTATTAATACAGAGTACATTTAAAAGTAGCTATATGGCATCACAACATGTCCCCAACTAATCAATTTCTTCTTGTTTGCTGCATCTTCACACCCTTATTGGACCAAGTTTTTTTTTAATGTTTCTGGTGACCACAATATATCCCTATATTTGCTAATACAAATCTTTGGTTTCTAATATTTTGGTACAAGCAATCCCTGTCTTATTAAGTTTTAATTTGTCAGGATTATTTAAGGATATGAGTAAATTAGAATGTTTAGACAGGTCTAGGCTCACATCTAAAATGATGAAGCAACAAATAAGAGTGTCTAATGATAAATGAACACTTTAAGTTGTAAGGCTACATACACATGGGCGTTCTAAGCTCCATCTATGGAACACTGCCCTGTGCAACATTTAAAGTATAGTGTAGGCAACATAAACAAATACTAAAGAAGGGATCATTGTCTGTCTGTAGAAGGGAGTCACTGAATGATTAGAGGAGCCCGATGATTAATTGTTCACTTAAAGGCTGTAGCTGTTCAAAAGTTAATTGCATATGGGAACTAACGTGATGGACTAAGGGGGTATATATAGGGGGTCTTCCTCCTTAAGGCCCAATGTCTTCAATAGTATATGGGGCACAGAGGGGTTGGGGGACCCTCACAATTCAGGAATTCAAGAATCTGCTGTGCTTATATTGATTGGAGATTCCGGGCATCTTCTCTCCACTTGCTCTAAGAGGCCGGGAATCGACACTTCCTAGGTGATGTTAGGAGGTCAACCTAGGATCCCAGTCCTCTTCTCCCTATTCACAAAAAGAATCTGAGTTTCTGATGCCCATCACCCTTCATACCCATAAAGGACCCCAATCATTACAAGCTTTCTGTCACGGTTACAACAGGAGTACAGCTAGGAGTCACGAATATGGTGAAAACACTCTGTTTATTTGCAGAAAAGTATAATCAGCAGGTAATCGAGAGCAGTAGTAAATACCAGGTGCAAGCTGATGCAGGAAATAGGAGGTGAGGAAATATTCCAGACAGCATGCACAGGGAAATGCACGGATAAGTCCCAGGTACAAATAAGGAACAGGTCAGCAGATGGTATGCTGAGATAGATCCCAATGCAGCATACAATCACAGGAGCAAGGCAGGACGAAGAATCCACAGGTTGCAACAAGGATATGACATCACAGGATGGGACAACAATAACCAGCCCTGTGTGCTGGGAGTAACAGGTATATAAAGGGAAAAAGAGACCACACCCAGGTGCATGGAATAATTGGAGAACAGAAAAGTTACCCCTTAAAGCACAAGAAATGCACAATAGCAGCACCTCTGGACATCAGAGGTACTGCTGCAAACACATAAAAAGAACAAATACAAATAATAAAGTCCAAAAGGTAGGAGCTGCCAGGCGGATCGTGACACTTTCGTCATCAGCCGGGAACTTCATACCCGCCAATTTAGTCTCTGAACTCCATTTGGCCACTCAGGCTTTGCCACAGCCCTTGGCATTAACTGCTGTTGATAGTAATCGAGTCTCTAATGGCTCAATCACTAGTAAGACCAATTCCATTCAACTGTCAGTAGGAGTCCTGCACTCTGAATGGATTAGCTTTCTAGTGCTCCTGCAGTCTATCAATCCCATTATTTTGGGTCTCCATTGGTTGAGAATGCCTTCACCACAATTTGATTGGATACATGAACAAGTTATTTCCTGGGGTCCGTCCTGCAAGGAACGCTGCCTGAAGTCTATATGGCCTCCTGGGTCAGCTATTACATGTCTCACCACATCCTCGTTTGAGATTCTGCCTGAGCCTTATTCCGAATTCTTCAATGTCTTCAGTAAAGCTGCGTCTGAGTTTCTGCCTCCTCATTGACCCTGGGATTATCCTATAGATTTGATTCCTGGTAAAAGCATTTCCAAAGGCAAGGTGTACCCTCCCTCTGTCCTTACCCGAAACCCAGGCTATGTCCGAGTACGTGAAGGAGAACCTCAAACGAGGTTTTTTTCCCGGAAATCTTCTGGCGCGGGGGTTCTTCTTTGTTAAGAAAAAGGACAGTACCCTTAGACCATGCATTGACTACTGTCAACTAAACGCAATTACGGTAAAAAAAAAAAAAAATCGCTATCCACTTCCTCTCATTCTTGAACTCTGTGACCGTCTCCGTGGGGCACAGATCTTCACTAAATTAGACCTAAGAGGTGCCTATAATTTGATCAGAATTCGCCAGGTGAACGAAAGAAAGACCACATTTAACATTAGGGACAGTCACTATGAATGCCTTGTAATGCGCTTTGGGCTTTGTAATGCATCGGCGGGCTTCCAAGAGTTCGTCAATAAGTTCTTCCAGGACCTTTTATACCAAACCGTAGTCATTTACTTGGATGATATTTTGATCTTTTCTTAAGACCTCTCATCCCATCGCAACTAGAGATGCTCAGACTCGGTTCTCCGAGAACTGAGCCCATCCGAACTGAGCAGATCCGAGTACAGAGGCTAGCCAAAAATTAGGCAAATCATCATCGTTACGATGTCGGATCTCGTGAATTTTGGATTCTATAAGTACCGCCCTCCACAGCGATCCAGCACCATTTCACAGAGAGATACAGAAGGGGTTGCATGTTTCTTGGCAGTCTCTAGTGCAGTTGGGCAGTGTCACAGCTATAAAAGAAAGAGGAGGGGTAGCAGTGTCTCTAAAGTCTCCAGTGATATATGGCTCACACAGAAACAGGAGAGCTCCATTTCTCCATTGCTAATTGTCATTGCTGAAATAAAAATAATAGGAGAGTTGGCAGTGTTTACGGCTGAAACAGAAATTCAAATAACAGGGTTGGCAGTGTTATTAAAAGTTTCCTGTCACATTTTACTGTGCAATAGCGCATACAGAAACAGGAAGGGTGGCAGTGTCCTTGTCACTATCCAGTCATGATGATATAAATCCCTCTATCATGTGCTAACGCCTATGTTCAAGTGCATAGTGGTTTTAAGTTAGGGAAACAAAAATGTAAATAAAAAGCTTTTTAAAGAACAAAAACACCACTACAATAAAGGTGAAAGTTTACTGTAGAAAAACATAAAATTGAGAACATGCCATTCTACCCAAAATATTACCAAGCATACCATCATCAGCTAGCTCCCTTCTCTCAGTTAGATCTCAGCACCTGCAATCTACACTGTCATCATAATCACCCTTATCAGTGTGTACATCATCCTCAAACAATACTAATTCATCTCTGCTGGAATCCACCATCACAGAAGTCTCTATATTTTGATGTAATTGCCGGTTATGGCCTTCCTCATGGATTTTCTAGTTCATTTTACGGCAGAGCTGTCACGATTTTTGGGAAATTATTTTACACCAGACCAAATGTCAAAATGTTGTGCAGACTCATCTGCATCACCACTGGGAAAGCTACGTTTTTGCTTAGCAGCAATTTCCAGAGAAAATGAAGGAGGAGACGTCATAGTGTCATGTACCCCTTGAGCCGTCAGCTTGTTGTCACCACTTTTCTTTTCTGTCACTGCTATATGGCAATATTTCCTAGATGTGCTATGAACTGCCATGTTTTTGTGTCGTTGCTCCTTCGTTTAGCATACAGCCAGGTCGCTGCAGTCTTTGGTCGAAAGTGTATAAAAATAATATTGTGACCTGTGAGGTGTTCAAAATTTACTGGAAATTTGTGTTTTTGAAGTTAATAATAATGTAGGAACAAAAAGAGCAAAATTATGTGATTATTTTTATTTTTTTTAGAAATACAGATCCAAAACCAAAACACGCAAGGCCGGTTTTGCCAAAACCAAGACACAAAGTTAATCCTGATCCAAAACCAAAACACGGGGGTCAGTGAACATCTCTAATCGCAACCATGTTGAGGCAGTACTCAGTCACCTACGGAAGAATCATTTTTACTGTAAACTAGAGAAATGTCTTTTTGAATAGTCTCAGGTACCCTTTCTTGGATATCTGATCTCTCGCACAGGCCTGCAGATGGATCCGAGCAAAGTGGAGGCTATTCTCAATTGGCTCCAACCCGTCGGTTTGAAAGCTACTCAAAGCTTCATTGGTTTTTCTAATTATTACCGACAATTTATCAAGAATTTCTCTATTCTTATTCTTCCCATCGCCTCTCTTACCCGTAAGGGAGGAAGAGTCAGATCTTGGCCTCAGGAGGCTATCCTTGCATTTAAGGCCTTGAAACAGGCTCCCTCTTCCACTCCTGTTCTGTGTCAGCCGGATCAAACAAACCCTTTCTTTTGGAAGTTGATGTCTCTGCGGTAGGAGTAGGGGTGGTACTCTCTCAAATGGATTCCTCCGGTAAGCTCAGACCTTGTGGGTTCCTGTCTAAAAAATGTTCTCCTAATGAAGCCAATTACTGTATCGGAGACAAGGAATTGTTGGCCATCAAAGTTGCCCTTGAAGAATGGCGTTACCTATTGGAGGGAGCTCTCTTACATTGTTTACAGACCATAAACATTTAACCTACCTACAGTCTGCTCAATGCCTTCGGGCACCAAGAACTTCAGGGCTGATGCCCTTTCTCGGTCTTTCGACCCCTCTGACTCTAATTCTTCTCTGGTATTCAAGCCCATTATTACCCTGTCTAAAGTTTTAGCCTTGACCAAATCCTTTGTCAAAACTCCTCCTATTGGCAGATCTTTTGTCACCACCCACCTGCGCACATGTCAAGGTCTTGACATGGGCTCACAAGACTAGGTTTGCTGGACATGCTGGTATCAAGAAGACAGTGGCTCTCCTTTCCTGTCTCTATTTGTGGCCTTCCCTGGTCGCCGATGTCAAGAAATATATTTCTGCCTGCAAGGTTTGTTCCAGACACAAGACCCCCAGACGTTCACCTCCAGGTCTCTTCCTTCCTCTCCCTGTACCGAAGTCTTGTTGGACTAGTGTTTCCATGGATTTTATCACTGACCTACACCATGGCTACATTTCCATATGGGTTGTAGTTGACCGTTTTTCTAAATTTGCTCACTTTATTCCTTTGAAGGGACTACCATCCGCTCCTACGTTGGCTCTGCTCTTTATAAAGAACATTTTCCATTTTCACGGTTGTCCTCTGGAGATCATTTTGGACCGCGGGGTACAGTTTGTCTATAAATTTTGGAGAGCGTTCTGTAAAAATTTAGGCATTAACCTGAAATTTTCTTCTGGGTATCACCCGCAGACAAACGGCCAGACCGAACGATTCAACCAAGACCTAGAATCTTATCTTCTTCGGTGCTACTACTCCAAGCGCCAATCCCCGTGGAGCGAGTTCCTACCTTGGGCGGAGTTTTCTCACAATAACCATCAGCACAAGTCCACTGTCTCCCTTGTTCATTCTTTTTGGAAAACGTACTGCGTTACCTACTCTCACAGAGCTAACTGAATCTTCAGTGCCAGCAGCTAAGGGTATGGTTCGTGATTTTGCCCAGATTTGGTCCCAAGTACAGTCCAAATTGCAACAATCTTCAGACCTCTACAAATGTTTTGCGGATGGCCACCAAAGAAACTTTCCGGTTCTCCATGTAGGGGACAAAGTATGGCTGGCGACCCGCAACCTTAAGGTCAAGGTCCCTTCCATAAAGCTCTCACCCCGCTATATTGGTCCTTTTCCTATCTCTCAGATAATCAATCCTGTTACCTATAAACTCTGAGTACCTCCTTCTCTCCTGGTACATAATAACTTTCCATATGTCTTTACTGAAGCCACTTGTCCTTAACGAACTTACCCGGGGTTCCTCTCCTCCTATTAAGACTGTCCAGAGCGAAGAGTTCGAGGGGGAACAAATTTTAAAATCGTGCCTACTTAGAGGCAAGGCTCAATTCCTGGAGCACTGGAGGAGTTACGGCATCGAAGAGAGATCTTGGGTTAAAAAAGAGGATCTTCACGCTTGTCTCATGAGGGAATTTCTGAGGAATCAAGCCACCCGTTGAGAGAGAGAGGGGGGGGGGAGAACTGTCAGACGCTGTTCCCGCACTCTTCAGTGCGGGGGATAGTCGCCTCTATTTGCCGCTTGGTGCGTCCCATTACTAGACAACGGGAAGCACCTCCGGTTTTTGGGGTCTCCGTGCACTCGCATGCGCAGGGATGATCGCGTCCCGTTGCATGCCCGGGCTTCCTGTCGGCGGTCAGCTGATTGCGACAGCCGAATCATCTTTCACTCCCTTCTATTTAAAGAACACTCTGGCACCATTAGCGTGCCAGGGTATTGGTTCAAACGAGCTCCAGCACTTCCTGTTTATATGCTCCATTGCGGTTTGCTGACATTCTTCTGGATCCTGATTTGGTACTGCACAGTCCGTTTGGTTTTGACCTTCTGCTCGTCCTTGACACGTCTCCTGGTTCTCCCTGTGTCCTGCACTACTGTTTGGCTCAACCCGGACGGTCTGACTATTCCTGTCTACAACTCCACCGCGCTGGTAACTGATTTGGAGAACCGCGACCTGCGCATCCCACTCAGCGAAGACCAAACCTCCTTGCGGGGGTCCCTGATAAAGTCCGGGGGTGTGTTAGAATCCGCGCCTACCTTTTCAGTTGCGAAAATACCAGACAGTGCCTCCTACGGTGTCTATAACCGTGACAGGGGTTGATCATTTTAAACACGCTTTTTCTTTCTATTCCCATATGTCTCTCTGTTTTAATATTTCACCGCTATGGACCAAGGATTAATAATGTGCTCGTGGGTTAATCATATCATTTTAAAAAAATATATATATAATTAATAAAGGTGTAAAACCAATGTATTTAAATATAGTTGTCAAAATAGGATAGGAGTGCCTTCTTGTAACCATGTCTTTTCTTCTTCATTAATGTCTACCAATGGGAAGAGCACCCCCTCACCTTAATCAATAATGACAATATAGGGATGAGGATAATACTAACCTTGTGCGGGTTTGTTTTGTTATCTTCAATGAGCATTAGGCAGTTGTCTAGGCTGCCGGGCTCTGGGGGGGCGGCACGGTGGCCGGGTACCCAAACTAACAATGTCTCTGAATGAGACATTGTTAGTTAGGCTGTGCGGGCGGTACTATTGTCCGCCCACTATTTCCCCAGGCCGCTGGCTGTTCCTATGAAAGGCCGGTGCGCGGCTCATGACAGTGTTGTGAAGTTACGACGCTGCCAGCAGAGAGGAGCAGAGAGGCTCAAGGAAGAAAAGAAGAAGCAAGAAAGAAGAGAGAGAAGAGGAGATGCGAACAAGACAAGGAGAAAAGAAGAAAAGGTAATTACATTAAAACGGAGGGAAAAGGGGCTAGAGAAAATGGGGGGCAGAGGGGGCTACAGTAAATGTTGAGAGAGGGGGCTGGAGAAAATGGGGGGCAGAGGGGGCTACAATTAAATATTAAGAGAGGGAGCTGAAGAAAATGGGGGCTGGAAAAAATAGGGTAGAGGAGGCTACAGAAAACGTGGAGAGAGGTTGCTGGAGAAAATGGGGTGAGGGAAAAGGAGGCTGGAGAAAATTGGGTTGGGGAAAAGGGGGATGGAGAAAAAGTGGAGATAGAGGGCTGGAGAAAATGGGGGGCAGAGGGGCTACAGAAAACGTGGAGAGAGGGGGCTGGAGAAAATTGGGGGAGAGGGGACTACAGAAAACCTGAAGTAAGAGGACTACAGAAAGTGGTGGGGAAGGGGGCATGTGCGACAAAAGCTGATGGGCAGGGAGACGTGTTAAAAAAGCTGGCTAGGGCAGGGATGCATATAAAATAAAAGTTACTGGGCAGGGGGACATGTGAGAAAAGCTGGTAGAATGGAGATGGCATGTGTGAGAAAAGCTGATGGCCAGCGAGGGGCAGGTCACTATGTAAGAGGTGATAATTTGCTGGCGCTATATACATAAATGTTGGTGATGATGATAATGAGCCCACAATGTCTGCGTGTATTCTGAAAAAAGTTACACAAATAACTACTTGCTATTTTTATATAGGGGGAAACTTGCATTTTACAGTCATCTCTCAATTATATTGGAAATATGGGAAGATAGATATGCTCTTTACATTTTGTAAATGTAAAAATACCAAGGTCATATTCTCTAAATACGATCCGGGATATAACTGCTTTATATGAAAACAGATGGCTCAATTGCATTGGCTGAAGATAAACAACATTGTATTGTGAAAGAATAGGCGGAGCAATACATAATCTCCAACGAATATTAAAACCTACACTGTATTCAAACCCGGATAATCGCAGACTATACAGTACAGTTAATAACGTTCTAAACAGCAGTCTCCATATTCTACATGATATGAACCCAGGAACTCACCAGGTACAGAATTATTATCAGGAAACTCATCTCGGCGCTAATCCATATTTCCATAAAGTCCTGCGGTCATACAGAAGTACTCGGTGCCGGCTCCCCGGTAATAATAAGCAGGCTGTATATTAACATGATCAGCTTCGGTCCTCAGTGCTCTGAACGGAAAATGTACCCGCAAAAGTCAAATAATTAAAAAGTGAGAACTTCACCTTCCTGCTACAAGTAGGCGCAGCACACACTCGCATGCGCAGATCACACTTCTATTTAGTTTCACTTTTGCCTTGATGTCGTCATCTATAAAAAAAAATAATAGGCATTAAGTAGTTTGAATATTTAGGTAAGGATGGTGGACTAAAAATGCAATCTGCAAAATCCCAACCACGGTTTTTTTTTAATTTTTAGTATTTTATATTTGTGACATGAATACAAAGCATCTGTTATAAGTGCTCACAGGGGCATATTTATGTCATACTTGCCAACTCTCCCGCATTGTCCGGGAGACTCCCGCATTTTGCGAGAGTCTCCCGGACGAGTGTGGCAATCTCCCTGATAGGAAGGGGGAAAAATTTAGTTTAAACGCCGCGATTCACCCGGAATCGCGGCGTTTAGCCCCGCCCCCACTGTAAAATGACGCGATTTGCGTCATTCCGTCACGGGGGCGGGGCCAAAATGACGCGATTTCGCAGCCCCGCCCCCTGCACGCCCACGTCCCAGCCGGCATCTCCCGGAAGAAAAAAAAAAAAAGTTGGCAAGTATGATTTATGTGCCAGCACAATTGATGAAAGATAGTTTTCAATCCTTATCGCATAGATAAGGATTGAACTATCTTTCATATTTATCAAAAAAGTTACACAGGGACATCAGTCACGATAAACTGCTGCCCCCTGTGAAGTCTAAGGGGCCTATATTTATTAATCATTTTCCTGTAAATTCCCCGCATCGCAGCAGCTATCATAGATATCTGTTGCTTTGCATTTATTTATTTTTTCGAAATACACAGTAGTCCCCATAGGGGCACATTTATCAAAACTCGCAGAATATGAAAAATAGTTTTCAATCCTTATCGCATTGATAAGGATTGAACTATTTCTCATATTTATTAAAAAAGCAACACAGGAACAGCAGTTCCGAAAAACTGCTGTTCCTGTGAAGTGGAAATCATACTTACCACTGCCTCTTCGGTTCTGAAGCAGCAAGCGATGAACGGGGCTCCTCTTCTGACTCCAGTGCGCATGCGCCGAGTGGGAAATCCTCGGGCATGCGCACAGACATCTCTGCTCTCTCTCAGTAACTATAGTTGCAGAGAGAGAGCGGTGAGTGACAGGGAGAGATCATGTGATCCCTCCACACATGCGCTGTCCAGCTCTGCTCTTCGGAGCAGAGCTGACAGCACTGAAACTTTTCAATTATGATAATGTACGCCAGCTTCAGCTGACGTACATTATCATGTTTGAAAGGTTAATTACATTCATTGTTAAATAGCGTTATTGAGCACTCCCCATACATTGTTATGGGGAGTGCTCAGTAAAACGATAGGAGATGCAAAGCAGCAGATATCTATGATATCTGCTGCGATGCTACAATCATAAATAGCAATTTAGTGTTTAATCCCCGAAAAACTGTTGTTATCGGGGATTTTACAGGGGGGAAACCTTTCATAAATAGGCCCCATAGACTTCTATGGGGACTGCTATGTATTTCGGGAAAAAAAAAAAAGTGATATCTATATAGCAATAATAAATTTGCAATATACCTAGTTTTGCGGCCATTCCATTTTGGGGGATTTACAGGAAAAAAAGTGATTACTAAGTAGGTCCCACAGTACGATGAGAAGCTGTCCAAGGCATCATTAGGGCTTGAGTGGCATTTATCCTAAGTGTTGTTCACACATTTTTTACATGATCATTTTTGCATAATGCCCAGAAGCCTGTTATGTTTTAATGTCAGTATTAATGCATACTTTTTAAGCATTCTTTCCAGGGATACACTAAACGGATGATCACAGGCTAGGGGGAATATTTACTAAATTGTGGATTTGAAATAGTGGAGATGTTGCCTATAGCAACCAATCAGATTCTAGTTTTAATTTAGTAGTATGTACTAAATAAATGATAACTAGAATCTGATTGGTTGCTATAGGCAACATCTCCACTTTTTGAAGCCAGCAGTTTAGTAAATATACCCCTAGGACTTTAAAAGGGTGGGGTACGTTATTACAATGCTGGTTACCCCAACAACTAATATATAGGCAAAATAATTCAGAATACTATCATTCAAGCATAAATAAAATATAGACTTACTATTACAAAGACACAGAAGATCCCCGACATGCCTATTATTAAATCCGAATGCACAAAATCCCGGCACTTAACAATGACATCACTTAATACAGCGACATTAGTATTTAAAGTGGCAATAGCAGGTAACAGTGCCTAAACCTAATCCTAACCCTAAACCTTAGATTACATTGTACAGTAGGTTCTGGTGTTGCCGCTTTAAATACAGAGATGCCTATGGGGCCCATCACATAGTGGGCTACCTTGGCCTGAGTCACTGAGCCACCTGCATTTTTTTCCTTTAAAATGTTCCTAATAATGAGAGCTGATGACAAATTTTTAAAGTGTCCCCTATCTTTATATATCTTTATCTTATATAAGCTGTACGGCTTTATCTTGTTATGTTTTGTTTTTATTTGTTTTATTTAATTTTACAATGTCTTTTGTCTAAACTCTACAATAAAAATTACTTGATTAAAAAAAAAAAAATGTTCCTAATAGGCTGCTGAATCAAGTCTTTGCCCCCCGGGCTAAAATTTGCCAGCCATACCCTGATGATAACCCACAGTGTGGGGTTCTCCTGCCATAATGTCACACAGCCTTAAACTGGAAACGCCAGCATGCCCTGGTACACATGGCCCCTCTGGGATGTGCAGGGCACCAGGGATAAATTATAGGAAAAAGAAGACATTTACACCGTAAAAAAAGTTTTATTAAGCCAAATATAAAACACATTATGCATGTACCAGAAATACAATGTATACAGACATAGACGTAAATAGGTTGTGTTTTTCTGAAGCTTTAGTGCTGAATCAGAATCCTGCTCCCGGCAGACCCAGAGGGTCTGGCTTGCAATACAAGATTTTGATTCAGCATTAAAGCATCAGTAAAATACAACCTCTTTTACGATACTCAAGTGTACGCAGCCACATCTGAATCAAGCTCCGAGTGCCTTAAAGTTACCTGTTTTTCTGCCGGGAGCTACAGGACTAGTCTAAGTCCTGAGCAGTGATGCAGTCTCCTATGCATGCTATAACATGTATTTGCAATCACGAGAAATGTAAACATGTATTTTATGTTCAGTAGACATTAAGAACATCCTAATAAATGTTTTTCATGAGTTAAAAAGTAGAACCCCCCCTTTTTTATTTTACTATTTGCTCATTGATGTCATTATTATTATTAACAGGTGGCATTAATTATAGTTTTTTCTGTGCGTTCTTTGACAAATTTATATTCCACATTCGTATTGGATGTATCATGCAGTGTCTTGTGTAGTAGAGCACAGTAGTCCTACACCTGAATTCAACAGCGCACGTATCTTGAGATCCGTGCATTGATGAATTGTGGTGGGTGCAAAGTCAAAATATGTACGTTTAATACCAAACGCAGGTTGTGCTAAGTATGCGTTCCTTGATGAATCAGGCCCTACATTTTTAAGTTTCAAATTTCACATGCCAGTTACCCTTGTACATATGGGCAAGAAGAGGCATCAAATCAATTAGATCTTCATTAGACCATACCACAAGGAAACCACTCACATAAAGGCAAGCAATAGACAAAAACATTTTTTTTAGATCTCCTCTATTGGCAACAGTATTCCAGTAATGTACCGGTAATTAAATATTTTTAAAACATTTCATGTACATTGGACAAACCTATTGCACATCATGTAAATGACCCCCTCTAAAAAAAGGAATTGCATACATTGAGCAGCTTTCCTCCAGGTGCTCCGGTTTCCTCCAACACTTCAAAAACTTACAAGTAGATTAATTGGCTGCTATTAAAATGACCTTAGTCTCTCTCAGTGTGTATGTGAGGGAATTTAGACTGTAAGCTCCAATGGGACAGGGACTGATGTGAGTGAGTTCTCTGTACAGCTCTCCGGAATTAGTGGCTCTGTATAATTAGCTACTGATGATTGTAATTATTTTTACGCATGGCCTGTGATAACACTTAATTGAACCAAAACCGTGAAAACACTAAAGAACACAAATATATATTCTTTCAATATGTTGCCAGCTAGCATGTATAAATAAACTACCCTAAATACATTCCATAGAGCATATCTCTCACCCCACAGGAGATATTCAATAGGACTGTCTGATACACACTTATATCCTGTGTGTCATGCTAATGAAGCAAATATTTATCATAGTTTATGGAAATATTCCGGCATAAGGCTTTTCTGGACACAGGTGCAACAATACATGATGGAGCACTTGTTAAATCACATGCCTCCAGATTGGACAATTTTTGTTAATAGTATCCACACCAGCTGGACTCACAGAGAGTATTGGGAAATTAAGGCTATTAGTACTTGCTTTGAAAAGTGTTTTACACATATGGATATATGATTCCCGACTCGTGACAACATTTTTTCATTTCAAATTGATACATATCTCCCAGTATTTGTCTATCCGGCAGCGAAGGCAAGGGCATGTCCATGTCGCGATGGGGGTGTGGCCATGTTGTGATGGGGTGTGGCCATGTTATGATGGGACGTGGTCATGTTATAATGGGACGTGGCCACACACCCTGGGGCATGCCTAGCACTTTTGAAGTGGTAGCCTGCCATGTGCTCCCCACCACCAAAACACCATTCACGGCACCCATTCACAACTGCATGCATGTATGTATATGAAAACTTTATTGATACATTACCAAATCTTGCAAAATAACACGTTCTACATGGTATGTAACTGTCATGCCAGATGCCAAATTCACATAAATTAAATAGAGGCTCACAGCTCTCAGCATGTCATGTGATGGCAGAAGTGGAAGAAGGAGAATGTCATAGTTCAGAGAGAGAGCTCAGAGGGGTTTTCCGAAACAACTCTGCTCACCACATAATGTGCCATGTAACTGTGGCTGCCACGGTAGTCCAGAATCATAAATCATTATTAGCATCATGAAGAAAAAAAACAACCAAAATGGCAAATACCAACATTCTTCTTACAGCCTACCAAATGATATATGTTGGAAACACACACCTGATTTTAACATGGTATTGTAGCTTTAATTGTGAGGGAAGCTAAGCAAAACTACAATGAGCATATATTTTAGGCTTCATTAACATAGATGTTGTGACATTCAATATTTTAAATGCTTTGCAGCTTGAAATCTGATGTTGTGTAAGCCAGGGAAATTACAAGAATGCATTGGCTGAAAAACTATCAAGATTTTTAACAGACAAACATTATAGGATTCAAGCTGTAAGAACATCTCTGTTAAATAACATGTGTGGTAGCAATTGACAACGTTAGCCTAGGTACACCATAAAATGTCACTTGTGTTGTGGAATACTTATATCCCTTATAAAAAGCTCCACTGAAAGATGTGCAAATTAAAAAGTTTGTATATTTATTGTAAAACACAAAATAGGGAGTGGTATCTTGGCAGCCATAGTGAGAGCCTGCATAATATTGAAGCTGCTTGATAGAGAGCCCAAAACTCATGTAATTTGGGGATCTTCCTTCCCTACAATGTTTTTATGTCGCAGAATTAAGTGGCAGTTTCTCAAGGGAACACATTGTGTGTGATTCCGCTCATTGTCTGGCCGGACAGTCTGACTAATATATCAGTGCTACCTGCCTTGGATGGTTCGGTGCCCAGTGGGGACTTGAACCGTTTCTGCTTCCTTGGATCTTGCCTCTGCTCCAGTTCTCCAGGTCACCCTGCGGGAGTGAGGCGGTATGTAACTAATAGCACGGTCCGGCTACACTTACCCCACGGGCTCGCTCTTCGAAGTGACCTGTGTGGAACACTAGGGGGTAAATGTATCAAAGTGCGAGTTTGCAACTCCAGCGATTTTCTCAGGAGAGTTGAAACTCGCCGATGTATGAAGCTGAGTTTTCATACAAAATCGCCAGAGTTCTGTCAAAATCGCTACTTGCAAAATCGCCAGAGATCAAACTCACCACTGTTTGCCACTGCAGCTATACAAGTCTCCAATGTATGAAGCTGCGAGTTAGCAAACTCAGGAGAGTTTGCTTCTAAACACGCCAGATACAACACGCTGCTTGATAGCAGCGTGTTGTATAAACACATCACTGTTACACTGACCTGGCAGTGTTAAAAAGTTAAAGAATAGATAAAAGTTTTTTGAAAAAAAAAATGTGGGTTCCCCCTGCTATTTATGCTTAACCCTAGTGCTGCCTGACTCAACAGCGATTTTCACTTTACCAGCACTAGGCAAACCAGCCAGGGTTGGCGGCACTATAGCAGGGGGACGCACGGCAGGGGTCCCCCTGCCATAATGACTAACCAACCCTAGGCTGTTCAGCGCTGGGCTGGATTCCCTAGGGAGTGGGGTCCGCCGAAAAAAACGAGCGCCCCCCCCCCCCCCCCTAGAAAGAACCAGCCCAGTGCTGATAGCACTAGGGCTCTTCCTACTACCCCTGGTGAGAAAGTGTTAAAAAAACAAACTGACACCAATTTTTTTGTGAAACTACAAGTTCCAGCCAGCCAGGTTGCCCTAAAAACTGTGGCTACAAGCACCAGCATACCCACGCCAGCCAGGGCATGTTGGCACTTGGAGAATCACAAGTGCCAACATGCCCTGACATGCCTGGCTTGCTGGGACCTGTAATTCCACAAAAAAAAAGTTTACAAAACAACAACTCCCTCATAATAACCACAAACATTTATTAAAAATAAAAACCCCACAATAAATACACAAACCACCCTCTTTTTAACCACATCTATTTAATAAAAATACAAAAAACCCAAATACTCACCAATGATGTTTTCTTTCTTCATCCAAACTTCCAGGCTTGCCCCAGTCCCTTAATATTTATACCTCCAATCTTGCCGGCTTGCCCCAGTCCCAGCCATTTTGTACTTCCAAAAACGATTGAAGAAAAGCAGGAACACTTCGCCCAGAAGGGGCCCATATTTGTAAGATCCCGACTCTGTGTACTTGATTGCAGAAAAATAAAAAAAAACTTTCACCACCACAAACACCTCCTACCTAGTAGGAGGTCCGAATCGCAATGCCCTTACGTTGGTTGCGTAAGTTAAAACTACAGTATAATGTGATTTTCCCACGCTAGTGGGGAAATCACATAATACTGTACCTAGAGCTTGCGCAAGTAACGTAGCTCATTGCGCATGCGCTACGCTACTTGCGTAAGCTGTATTTACTGTATTACAGCTTACGCGATTTTTACTCAATAATGGTGGCGATCGGGTCGGGGGTTCCCGACTGTCACTGCCATTGCCTCCCATTCATTCTCGTTAAAGAGGTGCAGCAGCAAATCTGATGCTGTTAGCTGCCCTGCTGTCAGTGCGGGCGCAGTGCGCGGCTTAGTGAAGAGGTCTTGTAAGACTATGATAGTCTCGCGAGACCTTCTCACTAAGCAGCCTTTCTACCTCAATCATTACTAACCTCCAGGAGTCTGTACTGCGTCAAGCCGTGGTGTTAAAAGAGCTGCAGGACAGAGTGGATAATCTTGACAATAGAGGTTAGGTGCAATAATCTTTGTATATGGGGAATCCCGGAGAACATACCCCCCAAGGTATCATCAGGGCCGGTGCTAGGGTCCTTGGCGCCCTAGGCACATTTTCAAAATCGGCGCCCCCGCCCCATTTTCAAAATCGGCGCCTCCCCCATCTTTTCTTACCTTAACTTGCCTCCTCTCTGCTCCCGTCTGCTCACCTCCACTCACTGACACTGTCGGGCCGTGATGATGATGTCACGGCCCTACAGTCAGTGAGTGGAGGGGAGGAGACAGAGCAGAGAGGCGGCAGTGGTGATGATCAATAGTCCCTCCCCCCTCCCTGTGGATGTATCTGAAGCTGTGCGGCGGCCGTGAAAGGTATGGTCAGCGGTCGCTGCACAGTTTTAAAGAAATTTTTAATCTGTGGCGCCTGGAGGGCACCCTCCAGAGCCCGGCGCCCTAGGCAAGTGCCTAACCGTGCCTAATGGGAGTGCCGGGCCTGGGTATCATTGATGCCTGTCCTCCCATGGATGGGATTGACTTTGACGGTAACAGGATTTAGGGTTTCCAGGATCTCTGCTGACATACTCTGCAACAACGAAGAAATCTGAAGCTGCTCACAGAAGAAAAAAAACGTTGGAGCTTCCAGCTTACAGGCATCATGCAATGGCAAACAAGCCAAAGGATACTTCATCAGTTCTGCTCCACTTTGGATCATCCAAAACCCACTTTTCCAGATTGGCAATAATGGTGTACAGGTCTGATACCTCCACCTCTTCCGCAACGGGAGAGGTGGCGGAAAGTGTGGAATTCAAACAAAAGATCCAAGGCTCTGTCGTGTGGGAATCCAAAGAACAATATCACACATCGGCTCTGCACTAGGGGTCCAATATACTTACTCATTACAGGCGGGGGTTCCCCTCGGCGCCAAGCGCCGTGCCCCTCCGGTGGTGGTGGCCATCTTGGTTTTGGGTGCTGGCTTTTAACACCTCCTCTCTGCTCCCATTCATCCAGCCCTTCGATTAACTCACTATTTAAGACACCTGAGCTGACACTCAAGTTGCCTGTTCTTTATTTGTCTATCCTGACTGCGTCAAGACGTGGCTCCCTCTGCTCCAGATATTTGTTCCAGTGCTTCTACACTGAAGTTCAGTACAACTCATATCTGGATATCTGCTCATAGAGTTAAAATATATATATATATATATATACATATATATATATATATATATATATATATATATATATATATATAGTGACAAATACTTCCTCAAGCAAGTATTTAGGACATCCGATAGGACGGGATGATTTGTCTCAATAAAGTGGTTTGCCCATTGCAAGGCTTTTCCACTAAAATGAGATAACAAAAACATTTCCTGTCTCTTTGAGTCATTAACTAGGCTAGTTACGGAGGAGGTATGTGAAGCACAAAACCTCAGAAGGGCACTGAGTCGAGAAAGGTGCCCCTCAAAGGTAGGTGATGGCTCGGACTGGACACTTCAGCAAGAAATGGCCCAGACTGGGCACATTTGGAGGATGGCCCAGACTGGACATACTTGGAGGACAGCCTGGACTGGGCACACTTGGAGGAGGGCCCGACTGGACTCACTTGGACCAGACAGCACAGGGAGAAGCCTCGGACGGGAAAGCACTGGGAGAAGCCTCGGACCAGACAGCACTGGGAGAAGCCTTGAACCGGACAGCACCAAGTGGTAACTCAGGCAGAACCGTAACAAGTGGCGACTCTGGTTGCACCACCTTAAGTGGCAACTCGGACTGAACCATATCAAGTGGCAGCTCGGACTGAACCGTATCAAGTGGCAACTCGTGCTGAACCGTATCAAGTGGCAACTCGGAACTGGAGACCCAGTCTGGCAACTCGGAACTGGAGACCCAGTCTGGCAACTCGGAACTGGAGACCGAGTCTGGCAACTCGGAACTGGAGACCGAGTCTGGCAACTCGGAACTGGAGGCAGAGGCTCAGGACAAGCAACTGGAGCTGGTGCCTCAGGACAGGCAGTTGGAACTGGCACCTTGGGACAAGCGGCAGAAATTGGAATTGGTGGATTGGGCCTCAACCCAGGGAGCAGAACAGGCCATACTAGAAGTGAAGCGCAAACAAATCCAGAATGAGGAGGGGAAAAAACAGTAGACGCTTCTGTAGGCTGTCGTGGTCTGTGGATAGGACAATCTTGTAAGAAGTGTACATTACTGGCACAGTAAAGACATAATTTGTTAGTCCTTCTGCGCCGCCGCTCCTCTTCAGTCAGATGGGGGCGTGGACCACCTGATAACCTGGAGTTTGTTGCACAGTAGTTCTTAATAAAATACAAGTTTGTGGTACCACTATTAAAAGGTGTTGTGTGCACTGATTCAGCACCAGCAGCAGAGAAAGTAGGTTGAGATAAATCAACAGCATTAGAATTGGAAGAGACAAAATCTGACAATCTCCTGAGTGGGTCCGTAACTAATACTAAACAGTGTGTATCGCACCGGGTAAGCCCAATGTCAAAATGATATATCGTATTATAAGATTTCCTTAATATATAATTTTTGATATCTGATATACACGATATCAAAAGGAAAAGAATATGTGCAATGGGGCTCTCTGATGGCTAAGTAGGATAAAACATCTACATTTTATTGGTATGTGTTAAAAGCAAAACACTGATAAATAATTTAATACTAAATATTTATTAAGGAACAATGTTATTAGCAAAATAATTAAAACCAGGAATGGAATGTTAAACCAATAATTCTGAGAATAAGGTGTATATTGAGCAGGTTTTAATCGCAAAATACTGTGATACTGCACAGGGATTACTTAGTAAGGCTGAATACTGGTAGCAAAGGAATACAGTGGATGCAGATAGAATGGCTGAGTGGATAGAAATCTTGTGTAGTGATGTCAGCAGCAGCATGTGAAAGTCCCAGAGCACAGGAGAACACAACCATAAGGAAAGACAACAAAACAACAATGACCAGCACAGGTAATAGTGATGGGCAGGTATAAATAGGGAACCACCAGGTGCAGGAGATAATTAGTGTGAGAAGGAGAAAAGGCACAATAGCAGCACCTCTTGTGAATAGAGGTACTGCCAGATAAACATTAATATAACAAGTCCAAAGGTCCTAGAGTTAGGGGCTGCCACTACAAAGCAGCAGGAAATGCAGAAAGCTGCAGGCAGATCTTGACAACACCAACCACTCCATTAGGCATCCCAGACCAATTGCCACCCCTCTGTGAAGTTTTCATCTAAATCCATCCAGTGGGAGGGCCAGAACAAGCTCCCATGGTCAAAGTTCTGCCCAGCGAACACCAACAGGAGGTCTGACCAGGACCTCAGCCCCCTAGTATGTCTTCTGGGATCCAATTTTACCACTCTGTGAAGTGTTCATCCAAATCCATCCAGTGGAAGGCTCAGATCAGGCTCTCCAAGTCAAAGTTCTGCCCAACATCCAGCAATGTAAGGTCCGATCGGGACCCTAACCCCCCTAAAACCTGGCCAGGTTATATCCCAATCAGTGCAGGGGTGTCCGAATGCATTACTGGACAGACAAACAAACAATTGTTTACAAACAAAAAATTATGTTTTCAATATATGTGGCCTTGTTGCATTGTATATATATACACACATGCACACATATATATATATATATATATATATATATATATACACACACGCACGCACACAAATGAATATATATATATATATATATATATATATATATATATACATATATATATACACACATATATACACAAATATACACCAATAATATACCATTTTCACATATGCACAAAAACTTTACTAGCACCTGTACACCTTACCTCGTGGTGTACAGTTCAGGGAAACATTTTTGTACTACAGAGGAAGTCATAATAAGACTGAAACATTCCACTCTACAAAAGAGGTGTTATTATTCTGATTTATGTAAAATGTCAAATTGGCCACACAAAGTCATTAATAGTACTTTCTGGTCTCTAGCGTAAAATATGTTGTTATAGAACTTTCCACCCCTCTATAGTACTATAGTATATAATGTCACAGGATATGACTGCATGTTATATCATAGAGCAGAAAGTAAAATCAATGACAGTTGTAAGTGCCAATAGTGAGGACTGGTGATAGTGAGGACTGGCACAGCATAGCCTTTGTTTGGGAAAGTACACATATGCTTGCCACTAGATAGCACATAACATGTGTATGCAAGTTATATACAGACTATAAAAAAATGCATTGAATCAAGTGCCTTAACCATACTGAGATGCTGGTAAAATTATTGAATAGAATGTATGTTACCCCAGACAAACTTCATAAAATCTGGCCTTCCATATCTCCACTATGTTGGCGTAATTGTTCTGAGCGTGGTGATATTTTCCATATATTTTGGTCATGCCCTGTAGTAAGGCCTATATGGAATAAAGCCTTTCAATTGATAAGCTCAGTCCTTCGTCACTCGGTCCTCCCCACACCAGAGATAGCCTTATTGCAATACTATCCCCCTACTCTTCCCAGTTGGGATAGATACGTGACAGGCCAGATATTGATAGCAACCAAAGCAGCTATAGCTCAGGCTTGGAAGCAGCCTCCCCCCCTACCCTGGCAAAGGTGATCTCCAAATTCAATTTCGAAATGGAAACCCTGGGTGTCCCATATTCCACGTCAACATCGTCTCCGCTGATTAAGTGGAGAGCCTGGCACAATTATGTGACTGATAGGGAGGAAAATCCATCATGTTCTCTACCCTCGCCCTCTAATGACGCTGGTGAATGATCTTTTGTTTGTTGGTGTGTAAAGTATTAGTCAAGCCTAATGTATACAACGAATAGTCAGATACATTTGATTTTAATTCTGTATGTTTTCAAGTGCATTGTGTTTGTGTTCCATCCCCTTTATGTACCCTTCCCCCCTTTTTTTCTTCTGTACCCCTTTTGAAAAACTTTAAAAACCAATAAAAATGTTATTCGTTAAAAAAAAAAAAATGCATTGAATGTACAGTACACATTAAGAACATCCTGCTTTATGTATTTAATGTAAACAAAAATATTTATTGTTTTTACCAATCATATTATTAATAATGATTATTCTGTTTGGAGTTGTTAATTTATTTTAGAATATACATTTTTTGTATGTGTTCTGATAATGATGATGATCATCATCATTTATTTATATAGTGCCAGCAAATTCCGTAGCACTTGTCACCTTATATTGCACATATGCTCGTTCGTATACTGTACTCTATTCTGTCTGCTAACATATGGTAAGCTAATAGCGTACTTACACCCTGGGGTAAATGTACCAATCTGCGCATTCTGCAACTTGACAATATTCAGCGACTTTGCAGGGCAGATTTAAAACGGCAATGTCTTTACAGACAAAACTATTGTCGACTTGCAGAATGGGCAGATTGATACATATACCCCCCAGGTTCATATCAAAAAGTATCTTGAGACCCACTTTGATATGCATATGGTGGGAACTATGTTTAAGTTCCGTGCAGGTTTTTAAAATGCAAATCAGGCCCTTAGAATTAGGAGCAAGGCCAAAACACTGGCAAAGCCATGTTGCTCTGCAGGAGGGGGGGGGGGTGGATTTAATATGTGCGGACACATTTAGGATTGGGAGGCGGCGTGTCGTAGAGCAACTCTAAATTACAGTGTATAATTAAGCTGCCTAATATTGCTGTGCTACATGCAACAGCAGTCAGTATTTTCCCTGTATGCAAAAACTAAAAATGTTTTTGCACCCCTTGCATAGTAAACCCTTGAATGAGGCCCAGAGTCTCCACTCTACACATCTGCCTACACATCTTAGACTTGAAGGTGTTGATATACTCTGAGCTGTTCTTAACATTCTCACCCCCTTGATCTCCTACACACCTGTGTGTAACCAACTTTGTAAAGTGAATGCAACAGATGCTCTGACCACCAAAGTCTCTGATGTGTCATCGGAGGGGTGTAAGACTCATTTTTGTAAAAGCATTTATGTAATACTTTGTTACCTTTAAAAGTCAATAATCTGGAAGTGTTTTAATTTCCTACTTTTCTTTCCATTAATAATGTATATATACGGATATATACTGATTTCCCCATTCATTTGTTTATGTGACATTTACTGCAATTTGACTGATAATATTTAATAAAGAGATTACAATAAAAAAAAAGTAATAACCATTATTGCATAGCATTCTTTATAAGTCAGCGCAGCACTAAAATAACAAAAATACATGTTTTTATATAAAATGTTTAATTCTCATCAATTAAAGATACATGGAGCGCATATATAATATGCATACAAAAATAGTAATTTCAAAGTCCACTTTAGAAGCAAAACACTTTGCAATTACAATTGACCATAATGACTTTCAAAATGAAATACATTGTTATCTCTTCAGTGCTCTTTACTATAAAGCATACACGCTAACACTATTTTATCAAAATAGCAAATAGTAGAAATATTCCACATACTTTGTACATAATCCATGTTATGATACAATTATATGATATATATTTACAATGCGATCCCATTGAAATGAATGGAAACTTTCAATGGCGTTGACATGGGTCAAACAGAAATGAAACAAATGTTAAAATACACTTGCGAAAACCGCAGGCTAAACGCACATTATAAAAATATTTACCATCCCATTTGGTACAATGATTTTCACATCCATTTACAAGCGATTAACTTGCGTTAGAAACATATGTTAAAGGCAGAATTTTAACGGCAGTGTGTACAGAGCCTAAGAGAGGCTTATGGGTTTTATCTCTAAAGCACAACGCCTGAGTATTTGCTAATACAAACATTTATGTATAAAAATAGATATAACTATTCCTTTGCCAACAACAGTTGTTTGTATTAAACCAAGGCTGGCTGGACATCCTGGGAAATGTCATGGAGTTACAGCTGACATGATAAGTGTCACTCATCATAGCACTAAAAGCGTAATCTGCAAATCTAGCATTCAATACAGAAACTTCATATTGAATTTAAACTCTACCACAATTTTGTGGCTGAATTTTTCACATGTAGTGTACTACAAATTTTGCAATATACAATACATTTGAACAGAGTGTTAAGATTTTGACTGCAGGACAAATCTGCAATCACACTCCATTCTTTTTTTACAAGTCATATCAACCTCCTAGTAAAAGAGGTAGAGGAAAATGTTTCCTACAGAAAAAGAGGACAATTATTGAAAAAAATATATAAGTCCTCTGGGTCAGTTAGTATTAGTATAGTCTACCAAGGCCTCCAGAGAGAGGTGTTGTTAGTGACATCCGTTGGCTTGGTCTGGCAATGTCTGACAGGAGACAATGGAGAAACATGAATGGCTGTGATTGGCTTGAAGTGGTTCATCAGCCTGATTTCAGCTGTCCTTTGCTTTTGGTGCAGAGACAGGAAGCTGAGAACTTCATTGGAACACTTGGAATAACCATCTTTGAATTCCATATGCAGATCATTATTGTGATGTGCTCTATCTGAAAGAAGAAAAGCAAATATTAGACATTTGTACTGAAACCAGAAACGATTCTATAGCCCCATTTTTAGTAAATCTTTGAAAAATGTCACCATTTTAAGAAAAATCGCTCCATGTCCAATTAGCATTAAAAAAGACAAAATATCTTCCAAGTACAAGATTTACTAAACATATGTGTTGATCTAGAGCAGTTGTTGATGAACTACAATGCGCAGGATGCCCTGAATACTATTTGTGTCCAAAGCAGGCATATGCAAACTGCGGCTCTTCAGTTGTTGTGAAATTAAAAGCTCCAGCATGCTGGGACTTGTAGTTCCACAACTGCTGGGGAGCCATAGGTTCCCTACCTCTGTCCTAGAGAAATCAATTAATTTTGTGGGTCCATAACAGGGTTCTAACATTTTAAAACAGTAGTCGATATAGCTTTGTATAACCCTATTTTAAATAAAGTTTTGTTGCTTGCGCTTGTGTGATTAGAAATTAATACTCACTGTTGGTTTGGGGCAGAGTTTGTTGCTTCAGATAGCTGACGGCCATTTCTAGGATATCTGCTTTCTCCAGCTTGACATTGGGCTGCTGCTTGTGAAACTCTTTTTCCAGCAGAACCTTCAGTTCCTCAATACTGTTGTTAATTCTGTCTCTGCGCATCTTTTCCACGGTGGGCTTTCTTAGCTGGGGAACGATGATAGAATACATTAATACACAGGTCACTTTATATTTATAGCATATTTATATTATATTTATATGCATCATATTATTATATTATATATACAGGTATTATATATTCAAGTTACAATCAGTTGTTGATTTTCCAAAATTTAAATAGCAAAATTTGTAGTATTGATTAAAAAAAAGAAATTTTCTTACCTTATTTTTTTCCTTTGGGGTCATCTTACGTTGATCCAGGAAAACAGTGCTAGGTGCCATATTTCAGAGCTGAACAGAGGCTCTTGTCTTTTGTAAATCCTTGTGAAAAGTGAGATTGAGGAGAGTGGCTCTGTCTCCTATTTATACTCCACAGACTGGCTAAAGATATGTGAGTCTGAGGTTTGTTATAGTTTCCCACACTCGGTAGCCAATCAGAGGGGGGCAGGGGACAATAGAAGAGGCATCCATTATGTCATGCTGCATTGACAGTGAATGGCTTGGGTACAATAAGCTGCTCTCAGAGGAGCAGGTGGGGAGTGTGTGAGAGGGGATATAGTGTGCTGGGAATGACGTGACCTGTGCTGGGAAAAAAGCTTCCTTGACGAGTGGTGGGCTACTGACTAATGCCCCGGATCAATAGCATTCTGGCAACACACACTTAACAATTCACAGCAATTCATGAATTACACAGCATTCTGTTTTTGGCGGGAAGTAGCTAATCACCACAGACAGTTAGGAGTGGGGTTAGGCTCTAATCTCTGGTGACACACGTGCAGGCACACTGAATGAGGTTTACCATGTGTGGAGTCCTGATAGATAGATATATAGATAGATATATAGATAGATAGATAGATACATAGATAGATATACATATAGAGATATAGATAGATATACATATAGAGATATAGATAGATAGATATACATATAGATAGATAGATATACATATAGATAGATAGATAGATAGACATATAGATACAGATAGATAGATAGATAGATAGACATATAGATAGATATACATATAGAGATATAGATAGATAGATAGATAGATAGATAGATAGACATATAGATAGATAGACATATAGATAGATATACATATAGATAGACATATAGATAGATATACATATAGATAGATAGATATACATATAGATAGATATACAGATAGATAGATATACAGATAGATAGATAGACATATAGATAGATAGATAGATAGATAGATAGATAGATAGATAGATAGATATACATATAGATAGATATATAGATAGATAGATAGATAGATAGATAGATAGATAGATAGATATACATATAGATAGATATACATATAGAGATATAGATAGATAGATAGATATACATATAGAGATATAGATAGATAGATAGATAGATGTATATGTTATACAGTATATGCAAATGTTTGTGGAACATGTTAATACCATACTTTCCAACCTTTTTAAAGTTCTTTCCGGGAGATCCCAAGCAGGGGGGCTTGGTTTGAGGGCGGGAGGGGCGGGGCGCGGTGAATCGCGTCATTGTGGCCCCACAAAAACGTAATTTTCTCGCGGGGACCGGGCCAAAATTAAACGATTCACCGCAAATCGCATAATTTTTACAGCAAGAGGCCGTTTGCGGGATATTTGCCTGCTCTCCCGGGAGTCCTGGAGATCTACCCGAATTTCGGGAGTCTCACGGACATTCCGGGAGAGTTGGCAAGTATGGTTAAACTTAATACTAATATTGTTAAGTATGAGGCTGGGATTGTGTGGTGTCATATGGCTGCTTTGAACGATATCACTGTGCCTGATAGAAAAGCGATTTTATTTATAGCGCTCAATTGCTCCCATGGTGACAGGTTGAAATGAAAGTGGAAAGCTCCTCTCCTGTCCCAGAAGAGCTTTTATATTAAGATTAGGAAACATTGCATGCAGTGTCTTCAGAGCTTCGGTGAGACAGGAGGAGCGTTCCCGCTTCCATTCAACCTGTCGCCATGGGACAAATTCAGAGTTTAATGTGCCCATGTGACACCACCTTAATAGAGTATTCCAAAGAGCCTCTTGAAGCCCACAATAAATAATAGCGAAAGGGAACAGTGTGCACTAAGCTAAATAAGTGATGTAAATAAAAAATATAATTACTTTTTTCAAAAATGTTTTTACTACATGAATACTTCACAGCTATCATATACTAAGCTAACCTACAAAGACATAAGATACTAAGGGGTATATTTACTAAACTGCGGGTTTGAAAAAGTGGAGATGTTGCCTATAGCAACCAATCAGATTCTAGCTGTCATTTTGTAGAATGTACTAAATAAATGAAAGCTAGAATCTGATTGGTTGCTATAGGCAAAATCCCCACTTTTTCAAACCCGCAGTTTAGTAAATCTAGCCCCTGGTCTCTCACTGTCGCGTTAACTAACAGGATGAAAGGCTCATTCTATGGGCCACAGTCAGTCTAAAGTACCAATAAAATGTATTGCCATTTTACATATTATTCTTCTGAGTAGCCATATGGGACAGAGATGTCTAATTATGAAGGCGTAGAAGGATTATGCCTATGTATAACATAGGAGCTCATTTATGAAGCACACTTGATGCCACAGGGTCAGATAGCAAGCCACTGGGGTCACAGCCCCAATAGCATTTAGTCAAGTCACATGGTCGCATACAGTGTAAGACAAGTAAAGTATTGTGTAGTATATTATAAGGATGACTGCAGGTAATGAAGGAGGCACTGTGGTGCTGTAATGCAGTGTAAAATGTCAGACTGTTATATGTACGTTATATTGGTTTGTGTATATGGGGCCTGAGTCATTAAGGGAAGTAAGGCAAAAAAAAAAAGGAGTAAATGTTCTCTAGGACAAACCATGTTACAATCCAAGGGGTGCAAATTAGTTTATTATTTTGCACATAAGGAAAATACTGGCTGTTTTTTCATCTAGCACACAAATACTTTATAGTTTTATTTGTACACTGATATTTAAAGTTGATCTAGGAGATGCCCCACCCCAACTATAAATCTGTCCCCACATTTTAAATTTACCTCCCCCTCCAATGCAACATGGTTTTGCCCAGGTGCAAAGTTACTCCTTTTTTATGCTTTGCTCTCCTTAATGACGCATGCCCATTATGTCAATGTATATTTTTAAGTATTTTTTTATCTGAAAAAAATGTCTATGACACTATGTATAGCACCTTCCCTTTGTATGTCTGCTAAAATAGCTGTTATGTTTAGTCAGACTAGCTAATAATAATACACATGAATGTGATGCATGGAAATATACTAACTTACATCAGTTCTGTGAAGCCCTTTTATGTCTGTGGATTGGTGAAGATACATACACTCAGGCACATGTCTCTGGAGATCCTAATACAACCCTAGTCTAGTTCAGACCTCTTCTTCCCAGGCACAGTGAGCATGTCACCGGACTGGTGTCCCTGCGGGTATGTCAACAAAACCATCTGCAGTCAAACATCCAAATAAATTGAAACAAAAAAAAAGAAAAAAGAAAAATAGTAACTGCTGACTTTAATAGTTCTAGATAAATCAATAAATCCCCGTAGGCTGGCTGAAGTTACAATACTAGCCAATCAGATACATGGAGATTAGTTTAAAATGTGTTCAACAATGTTACATGTATCGATGGAGCAAGATTCTTTCTCAGTAATAACATGAATGTATCTACTGCATTCCACAGAGTAAAGAACAAGCACCGAATCACACAGCTATGATAACAAGGTTGTACGAGGAAGACCTACATGAGAAATAAGGAGAAGAGAACCCTGCCTTACGTACTAGAGATATCCAAAGTAGTACATCCATAGGCAAACTGAGGATGGGGGGGGGTTCTAGAGCATGGAAACCCCCCTCCAAGCCTGGGGCACTGTATAATTGAGGTGACTGGACACTGCTCCCGCTTCACACAGCTCTGCTTGAAAAGGGAGAGCTGCGTGCACCTAACAGTAGTGCACTCAGCATTGCCCATGTATATTATGGGGATAGGAAGAGTTGGAGAACAGCCAAGCACTGTCTAAAATTATAGCTACGCCCCCATGCATGCTGGTCACGCCCACTGGCATCTGTTTTCTAGGGCCCCCGCTGGAGACCCCAACAGCAATTCAGTGTTGAAGCAGTCAGTTCCAGATTAAATGGCCACAAACCCAATCAATTATGAGGTGATATCCTTATTTCTGTTTGTGAGATCCCTCTTTGTGTTTGGAGCCAGTATGTAATTGCACAAAATGAACAGAAGAAGATTGGATGCTACAGCAGGGCACTACCGTACCTTGTAAAATGTGGGGGGTCCTCTAATACTGTATGCGAGCCCCCATTTCCACCATAGAAGCTTTAACTGTATTGATCCTTAAAGCAGAATGATGGATGGGAAGTTATTACATAATAGCATTACGCATGCTTTAATTCAACCTCTGTCAAATGACTTCTAAGAATACCTGGAGAAAGCAAGTTCCAAATACAGCTGTGACAACATCAAAATTCGCAGGAGTTTTTATATACATGACATACTGTATATTCCAATTTTGGAGAATATCTACAAATTGTGTCTTCTCATGGTGAGGACAAGGAACATCTTTGGGTGTGATAAAAGTAGTGGAAGAGAGTAGATATGAGCTAAATTTTCCAAACCGTTACACTAAATATACACCTAATTTTGCATTTAGTAGTGAAATTTTGCAGACTTTGCCAGTTGTCCTAGTGTGTTCTCAGTCAGAGATTAGATGAAACTGCTGTGAAATTTCAGACTAAATCACGCTTCGTAGTGGAACTGGCCATTTCACAGAAGTGGGAAGTTCCAGCAATACAAACTTCCAGTTCTGCTTTCGTTTTTCTATTCCGTGAATTCCGTGGATCCTATACCCTTAATCATACCTGGCCAAATGCAGACTGGGGTCAGTAGTTTATGGAACAGTTTAGAAAATGTTGTTCCTCTCTGCTCCCAGTCCTACACCAAACACACCACATAGCAGAATGATTCTGCAAAAGGCAAACTTACAAATATAGGGCCTGAGTCATTAAGGAGAGAGCAAAGCATAAAAAAGGAGTAACTTTGCACCTGGGCAAAACCATGTTGCATTCGAGGGGGAGGTAGAAAATAAATAAATAAATAAATAAAGCTATCAAGTATTTGTGTGCTACATGAAAACACAGCCAGTATTTAACTTGTGTGCAAAATAATAAACTAATTTGCACCCCTTGCATTGTAACATGGTTTGTCCCAAAGAACATTTACACTTTTTTTGCCTTACTTTCCTTAATGACTCAGGCCCTCAGTGTGGAATGGTAGCAAATGTGGTTCTTTTGCAGCAACTTTACACATTTCTAGGGCAGAGACTACAGATGTCTGACCAGATAGGGCACACCTGTGGTGAGAGACACAATCGCCTTCCATCATGCAATATACCTTCCATTATGCTGAGTGTTAAGGGGCTTGTGTAGAATTGGACACATTTTCTCCCTGAAGATAAGTAGGAAAAGATGCACATATGAAAAAACGCATTTACGGTGCATATGGTCACTCGGATTCATCTCCAGCTCTGCAATACCAGCATATGTGCCAGGGTTACCTCTGGAGCAACAAGTGTGTATACTTATACACCACAATAGCGTTTATAAAGAGAAGAGAGGTGAATTGACAGTGTTAGTTGTAATTGTGAATGTCATATTACCCATAGTTGCCAACATTGGCCAAATGTGTTCCCGGGAGGCAGGTGGGTGTGTGGGGCGTGGCTCAAAGGATCGTGTTGTTAGCCCCACCCCCAAAGTCTTCATCACTTTTTTTTTAACCAATAAAATAGTGGGTGGGGCCACAATAAGGCATACACTGCACCACTAAGCCCCACCCCCTGTTTAATTTGTAGAGCCAGCCGGGAATCGGGAGAATTGCCTGCTCTCCTGGGAGTCCGGGAGACTGACCCGGACTTTGGGAGTCTCCCGGAATGGAATTATGATATTACCCTATTGGTACACAATATAATAATGTAATGAAGTGGCCCTGGGTGTCAGAGTATGCCCTGGCAGCCATGGGTATGTTGGTGCTTGTAGTTCTACAAGCACCAGCATGCCCACACTTTTAGTGGTCATCTGGGCTGTCTGGGACTTGCAGTTCCACAAAGTAAAATGGTATTTACAGGGTTTTGTTTGGAATAACATAATAAAATAAATCACAAGCACATTGGTCAAATAATAGCTTTACTACATTATTATTTAAAGATGGAGGTATCCAATAAGTGTGAGCTGTCTCATTTCCATTAAAACGACATTTGAATAAACCACACCCACATTTAGTTTCAATAATACACACGTCCCTGCCGGACAATTTGTGATAAAAGACAAACTTTATTATCTAGGTGATCTGATGGCTTCCTCTATGTTTCTACAAATACTTTTATAAAGTTTAGCTTTTATTGAACATTTTGGGGCTGATGCCGTGTAGGAAGCTTACGCAAATGCGACATATGCATTTGGGGGTATATTTACTAAACGGCCATTTTGGAAAAGTGGAGATGTTGCAACCAATCAGATTCTAGCTGTCATTTATTTAGTGCATTCTACAAAATGACAGATAGAATCTGAGTGGTTGCTATAGGCAACATCTCCACTTTTTCAAACCCGCAGTTTAGTAAATCTAGCCCTTGGTGTATGTTTTCCACCTTGTATAGGGCAGATGGAAATACTCACTGATTATGATGACTTATCATATACCAGGTGTATAAGCTGCTGTGGAGGCGGACGAATCTCGAGATGTGCACAGTAATTTGGCAGAAATCCATTATTTTGCAACGCTCTTTTTTTTTTCACAGTAATTCCATTTCCATTTTGCGACCAACTATTCATCAGCCCCTGGGTGCCTGGGAGAATCCTAAAGGTGGTCTACATCCTCCGTGTGCGTAAACAGACCCACTACAAAATGTTCAAAGTTACAACATAAACATATATGTTTTCACATTCACTGTCCTGTAAACAAAAGAAATGAAGAAGTAAAAATTTTGAACTTAGTGTCCCTTGAAGTACCAGATTTTCAAATCCGGCGCCGGAAAAAAAATTGCCCATATCTGTGACAGGTGCCCATTTCAATGTTACTATTTGGCCATTTGAAATGATATATGCTACGGGCAGTTATTGGATAGGATGCAATGTTTTAAACTTCCCGCTCAGATGAAAGTAGAACGCAGGATGTGGGTTTGAAAAGATCAAACACAGTCGCTGAAAGTAAATGATATACAGTGTAAACATAAGGGCCCTGACTTCAAGAGCACCACACTAGGCAGCACGTTTACAGTTTCCGATCTACATGTAACCAAACCCAGGTAAGGCTTAAGCACACTAATCTATTCTCCTCTATCACATTTATTATTAGGGGAATAAGATCAGGTCTTTTGTGTAGTAAAGCAGCTGTGAGGCTTTCAGTCCTTTTTATGAACTGGTGGGAAAGTGTCTGTCACTCCTTCTCAGACTGGCTCTTAGAAACCAAAGATTAGCCCAGTCTATGTGTAGTGACAATATGTTCAATACACCAGTTCTCTTTCTTTTTTTCTGGATAACATATTTTTGTCCGTCAGAGGGTGGTCATTTAGATCACTCAAAATTATTATTGATGATCTCTATTCATAAACACTTAGGTCTGTACAATCTATAGGTCTTGCTACAGTCATCTGTACTTAACCATATATCATAGAATTCTCTATTACTGGAAGAATTTAGCTCTAACTGTGTTAGAATGAAACTCATGTGGAAGTAGTAAGAGAAACCGTGTAAACCCTGAAATATCTTTTGTATGCCTACATTAATGAGACATTAATAGATAAATGGAACCTGATTAAAGAAATTACACTCGATCCATCAAGGAACGCAAATGCCAATATGTGCCATATTTTGCGTTGAAATTGGCACGGCCCAGAAACGAACTATACGCCAGAGAACGCAAGTGTATCCAACTCAACTTCGAGTGCAAAGGACACTTACTACAGCCTACGAGTTCAGGGGCGGAATGAGGAGGGAAATGGGCGTAGGCACATAGTCAATGAACAGCATACCTGCCTACTCTCCTGGAATTCCCAGGAGGCTCCCGAATTTCGTGGAGTCCTCCCGGGCTCCCGGAAGAGTAGGCAAAACTTCCGAAATTTGGCGAAATTAACGGCAGTAAATGGAGGGAGCGGGGCTTAATCGTGTCATTAAGCTGCGCCCCCTCCATTCAATGCCGTGAATTTCGGCTTTTTAGAGTGGGGGCGGGTCTATGGTCGCCACGCCTTCCTCCTGCCCCAGGTCACATGACTTTTCCCCCGGGTCTTAGAAATCTTAGAAGTAGGCATGTATGATGTACAGTAAGGGCGCGCCAAGCTCGAGCGCAAGAAGCAGTGTCCGATTCAAGCTTTGGGCATCTCAAAGGTACGTGTTTTTACGTCATATCACTTGAACCAACTACATGTCAGGTGTAAGTTACTGGTGATGACGGCTGGGCATGCATGTTAGAACATGTGTTTACAATCAATTACAATTATGTACAGTAGACATTCATACCATCATCATAAATGTATTTTATGGGGGCTTTTCTTTATTTTATGTTTTGGCATTAATAACTATATTATTAACAGGTGACATGTTAGGTTTTATTTTCTTTTTTTCTGTGCATTCTCCTGGGACTATTATATTCCACACATTGGACGTATCCTGCAGTATATTGCCTGTTAGAACTGAGCACTCCTAGACCAATATTCAATCACAGATGTATTTTTACATCCACTTCTTGTTGAATACGGACGTGTCGATGCCCAATTCACATGTGTTTTCTTTTGTTTGTTTTTTATAAACTTTTTATTAGGAACATCTTTTTTTTCAATGAAAAGCATTACAAAGTCTCGAGAGGTTAATCAATAACAAATAACATGTGTTTACATACAGCTAAACACAAAAACACTCTCATGGTTCTATCATATTCGGAAGATAATTGTGTAATTATCCAGAACAGCAAAGATGTTGTTTTAACATTTCAGAACTATAGGGTATGGAGGGGATGGGAGTAATGAGTAGAAGGGGAGGAATGTAGGGACCAGAGGAAGGGCTGAGGGGATTGAGGATTCCCATATCAAATAAAGAAGAAGTAGACTTGTTTAGAGGCACCATTCCATATTCAGATTCCGCTAGAACTGGAGTGGAGCTTGACACATATGTTTTTTTTAAAACAAACACACAATACATTTGTTTTGCATGTCTTAATGAATCAGGCCCAACATTTTTTGTTTTTTTTATGTCTTTATTGAACACATTTTGATCCTACCGTCACTAAGGCTCATTAAAAACTTGCAAAATATGTCCACCTGCGCTGCATTATTTGTTTAAATACGCCTATTTTTCTGCCAAGCGTATTTCAAACTATCATCATCATCATTTATTTATATAGCGCCACTAATTCCGCAGCGCTGTACAGAGAACTCACTCACATCAGTCCCTGCCCCATTGGAGCTTACAGTCTAAATTCCCTAATATAGGCACACACTCACACACAGACAGAGAGGGTCACAGACAGAGAGGGAGACACTAGGGTCAAATTTAGATAGCAGCCAATTAACCTACTAGTATGTTTTTGGAGTGTGGGAGGAAACCGGAGCACCCGGACGAAACCCACGCAAACACAGGGAGAACATACAAACTCCACACAGATACAAGTCCACTTCCCAATCTTTGGAACTACCTCCGTAACTGACAGATGCATCTCGTTTTGTGGGATTGCAGAGTTCCCTATAAGTACACATGGTTGAAACCAGGGGCACACTGAGCCAGAGGGCATCAGCCTCCCCAGGACTCTTGGGGCCAGGCTGGCTGCGGCTACACAATGTATGGTTGTGCCTGGGGGGGAATAGGTAGAAAATGATCCCCAGCATACTCTGCCTGCTCCTCGGTCACCAGAGGCAGCCATGCACTATGCCACTGCACAGTTACTGGATATAATAGGCTTCTGTCAGTAAATGGCTCCTAGCATGATGGATGGAGCTGGCCATTCACCAATCAGAATGGTGAATGGTCTCCACACACTAGTTGGTGAATGGTTGGAACTATCCACCAATTATAGTGCTGAAAGCTGTGATATTCCAGCTTGCTGAGATAGCGTGGGAACACAGGAGGGCTAACTTATTAATCTGAATACTGCCGAGATCTGGGGTTTCATCATCATCATCATTATCATCAACTATTTATATAGCGCCTCTATATATTTGTCTCCCTCTCTGTCTGTCTTTGTGTGAGTGTGTGTATATATTAGGGAATTTAGACTGTAAGCTCCAATGGGGCAGGGACTGATGTGAATGAGTTCTCTGTACAGCGCTGCGGAATTAGTGGCGCTATATAAATAAATGATGATGATGATGATGATGATAGCGCCATTAATTCCGCAGTGCTGTACAGAGAACTCACTCACATCAGTCCCTGCCCAATTGGAGCTTACACTCTAAATTACCTAACACACACACACACACACACACACACACACACACACACACACACACACACACACAGACTATGGTCAATTTGATAGCAGCCAATTAACCTGCTAGTATGTTTTTGGAGTTTGGGAGGAAACCCACCCAAACACAGGGAGAACATACAAACTCCACACAGATAAGGTCATGGACAGGAATTGAACTCATGACCCCACTGCTGTGAGGGAGAAGTGCTAAACACTAAGCCACCATGCTTATCACAGACAGAGACTGGTGGGTCTGCATTCTAAAGTCACCATAGATCTGGAGGTAAATGTATCAAGTTCCGTTATCTGCAAGTCGCCGGAAATCGGCGACTTTGCAGGGGAAATTTAAAGCGGTGATGGCTTGTAAAGGCAAACTTTCCGGTGACTTGCAGAGATTGGAACTTGATTCATTTATCCCATGGGGTCTATACACGAAAGACACCACAGATCTGAGGTCTGTATAGAAAAGGCATCAGAGATTTGGGGGACTTGAATTCTAAAACAACCAGAGATGTTAGGTGTCTGCATGTTAAAGTAGCCTGCATTGTATAGCATTGAACAGTAGTCGGTAATAGTAGTAGCAGCATGCATTGTGTTTTGACTAATGATCATAAGACTGATCTTTGCATTGTATAGAGATCACTATAATATTGCTTATATTGTTTAGAGGTCACTACAGTGCTCTCTGTATTGTATATTGGTTACTAGGCTGTTCTCTAGATTATATAGAGATCACCATAATCCTATCTGTATTGTTTAGCGGTTACTAGAATAGTTTCTGCATTGAAAAGTAGTCAAAGTGTGATTCTTTGTTGCTGAATTGCCCTTTGTATAGTACAGAGGTACTGGAATACTCTCTGTACTGTATATAGGTCACTGGACTGCTGTCTGTATTATATATAGGTCATTAGAATGCTCTCTGTATTGCATAGAGGTCACTTTGGGTGCTCATTATATTCTAAGTCGATCACTAGAATGCTCTCTCTATTGCATAGAGGTCAATGAGGTGCTCTCTGTATTGCAAATTGGCTTATTAGAATGCTCTGTGTATTGTGTGTCGGTAACTAGAATGCTGTCTGCATTGTAGAGAGGTCTGAATAGTAGTCAGATGGGGCTGTGTTATATTGGATTACAGCTCGTTGACATAACAATTTGTCATACATTTAATTGGCTATATAATAATTATACCTGTACTAATGAACAAAATTTTAAAACTGAAAGCCGGCTTGCTTCAAGGAAAACAAATATAGTACAAAGCTCTACTGAATAACTTTAGACAGACTGGACTTCTCCAGGACCAGAAGACATGGGGGTAAATGTATCAAGCTGAGAGCTTTCCGGCGGGTTTGAAAAGTGGAGAATGTTGCCTATAGCAACCAATCAGATTCTAGCTGTCATTTTGTACATGAATGAATATACTAACTAAATGAAAACTAGAATCTGATTGGCTTTTAAACCCGCCGGAAAAATCTCAGCTTTATACATTTACCCCATGGTGCAAACTGGCTCTCAGCTAAAAGTAGCAATGAGGTGGGGCAGAGGTTACCACAAGTTGCTGTATGTATGTATATATTTAATTTCTGGTTGCATTTTAATTGCTGGCCTTTTGGTAACTTATCAATACACCTGGCTATTCATACGTTCACATAGTCACACAGTTCTGCACTGGTATGACACAATGGGGGGGCAATTATTGAAAACCAGTACAAAGGCAACATGTGAATGGCTCATAGCAAACAATCAGATAGTTACTTTAATTCTCTAATCTTCATTACAAAATGATAATTAGAATCTGTTTGGTTGCTATGGACCTTTTCACTAACTTTTTATAAATACCCCTGATGGGTCTTATTTAATACATTGGTGCTATGTGCAATTAGTTGTTATGGATTACATCACATTTTTGGACATGGCATCATTTTATTAAATGAACCAACATTTGTATAGAATCCTGGTTCTTTTGTTTCTAGAGTATCAATTTATTAGGAAGTCTTGAAAACACTGGGGGCTAGATTTACTAAGCTGCGGGTTTGAAAAAGTGGGGATGTTGCCTATAGCAACCAATCAGATTCTAGCTTTCATTTATTTAGTACCTTTTACAAAATGATAGCTAGAATCTGATTGGTTGCTATAGGCAACATCCCCACTTTTTCAAACCCGCAGCTTAGTAAATCTAGCCCTGGGAGTGCTCATCCCAGTTTCAATCAACTTTACTTTGGAATTAATTCAACCCGACCGTTATTTTCTCACTCCACAACTGTGCCACCTGACCATCGTTAAAGATAGCACGTTAAATATAATTTGTGTGATGTTTAGACTTATAGCCCTTGACCCAAGCAAAAATAACGTTGCCACTTTGAAGAATACAACGTCTAACTTATTAGTTAGCTTTAGTCACTACTGGGGAACCATCTGGTTAATCCTGGAACCACCTGTGTTCCATGATCCATATTTGGCCCAGACATGTTGGACATCTAATTTTTAATACTAGTGCATCCCGGCTAACATTTAAATACATCTATTTTTGGGTAAATAAGCATAACTCTCATAAGCATGTTTGAATCGGTCCATAAAAGTAGACCAAAGTAGCATCAACTTGAAATAAAAGACACAACAAATCAAAGATACTAAGTCTTCTTCTGACAGAGCTGGAAATCTCAAACTGGTTGGATTTCAGACAGATGTTAATTGTTAAGGTAAATTTGCAGCAATGAAAGAGTTGTGGAAAGTCCCAAATCTTCAAAGGCTAAGTAACGGTCAGACGCTCCAAACATTGGCTGCGATCACTGCATCCCAGATGGCTTTCTGACAGCCAGCGTTCCCACCAAATACAAAGACAAAGTCAAGCACCATTCCTAATGGGCTTTGTTGCTCGGCACACTTCTATTATACAAGGCTGAGTATAGATCATAGGGTAATAGTGTGGGAAAGTGAAAGGAGTGGAAATGTTTCAACTTATTAGCCTAATACGACATATAGTTTGGCGGAAAGGCTCAATAGGCAAATGGATAAACAGACATCAGAAGTGACAGACTGAAGGCTAAGTTTGATATTGATGCGACAATCATGAGATGGGTCATGAACTCAGCTTACAGACAAGCTGGCCTGGCTCAGAGAATCTAAAAATAATACCCTTTGCTACTATACAAAGGCCTGCAATCTGTCATAGGTTACATTTTGTAATATACAGTAGTGTAGAATAATGAAATCCTAGAGGTAGATTAACTAAATCTGATAAAAAAAAGGAAAAGTGGAGGTGTTGTCCATAGCAACCAATCAGAATCTGGCTTTCATTTTGTACAATGTACTACATAAACGATAGCTAGAATCTGATTGGTTGCTATAGGCAACACCCCTGCTTTACCTTTTTAGAAACTTTAGTAAATATAACCCATAGACGGACGAATTTGTGAACTGTACATGATATGTTGTGCCGATAAGACTAGTTTATATCTTCTATAGGTAATGCTATTGTTAGTACATATATATAGATAGACAGACGAGATATTAATATAAAATCAGTCTAACGTAGATTCCAAAATGTACAAAATGTTGGAAATTAAAATATATATCACATTATCACAATATAGGCACCTCATCACAAAACTATATGGTATGGTTTTATAGCCACAGAAATGTGAACATATTACATGTGCAACAATATTTTGGTTGGTGATAGCAGACAGAAATAATTTTTTGGTAGAGGTAAACAAAGAGAACAGAGAAAGAGAACAGCAAAAGTAGTCAAATTAGAATAATATGCATCTGTAGGAAAAATTCAGTAATAGAAAAATATAAATACACATACGGGGTCTGATTCCTCAAGGCACGCAAAATAAACGTAAATTGTATTTTATTTAAAACGCACATAATTCGGGCATATGCACGTCCATATTCAACTACAAGCGGATCTGAAGATCAGTCTTTTGTTGAATGCAGGTCTAGGTGCGTACTGCTCTAACAGACAATACATTGCAGGATATGTCCAATATATATATGGTAGATAATGTCCCAAAACGCACAGAGAAAAAAAAATTAAAACTTATGTCACGTATCTTTGAGATGAACAAAGCTTAAATCGGGCGATGCTGCGTGTGCTATAGTTTGGCATGTCCTTACTATACATTGACTACTCCCCCCTCCTCGTTCCGCCCTTGAAAATCATAGGCTGTAGTAGGGTCCTTTGCGCTTGACGATGAATTGGATGTTGCTGCGTTTACTGTGTATCATCCTGTTCTGGGCATGTGCAGATGTATTTTACGCAAAATACAGTACGTATTGGCATTTACGTTCCTTAATGAATCAGGCCCACAATATACATGTTTACTTAGTAAAAGTTACACTTAAAAGGAATCAGTGTTTCTCAATGACCTTTTGTGGTAGTACTGTAAGTTACCGCTATCTATGTTGAGTGATAAAACATCACAGACTAATTACTATAACTAGGAGCAGATTGGCCATTAACCATAGGCCTCACTGTGAGCTTTCCTAGGAGACCAGCAGCCCCCGTGACACCATAGGACCTGACTGCAGGATGTGACCTAGTGCGCAGGTCTGGATGGCCAGGATTATGGAGCCAGTGCTGGCCTTATAGTAAGTGCTCTACGGATCAGCTCACAGCCCCGACAGGCAAGGCAGGGGTCTGGTCCTTCCTCCTTTTCCTTCCATCTCCATCTCTGCCCACTTCACAGGCCAGCTCCCTGTCCCAACTACATATTAGGGCTGTTGCTGGCTGCCCACATATGCAGAAATCGGATGGGAGGCACACAGAGTACCTGCAGAGCCAGTAAATATAATATGGGGACTGTTGAGGGGGTACTAATGTTAAATGGGGTTGTTCGGGGACTTAATGTAATGTAAGAGGTGTTGTTTACATATGGGGATTGTTAACTTAATGTGGGGTTTTTGTGTTGCATTGTGGGGCCTCTATATTAAATGTGGAGGCTAATAATTTAATGTCAACCGCAATGGAGGAAACAGGCCTATTTATTAGATTTAAATGCAAGTGATTTGATATTAAGGATGGTTGGGGGTGTCACGATCACCTACAGGTAGGCACGGAATCTAACGGGACAGAAGGTTTTCACCAGTGACCCCCGCAAGGGAATTTGGGTTTAGCAGCATCCGCCCCGCAGGTCACGGCCCTCCAGTTAGGTACTCAGCGAGGCCCAGTGGAGAGTGCAGAAAGGAAGATCTGTGGGAGGTGTACACTGACGTCCGGGTAGCAGCAAGCGGGAGACTGGATCAGGCGGGTAGATAATCTGCAGCAGGTATACAGCAGAGGCCAGGTAGTGACAGTAGGAAACTGGATCAGAGGGTCCAGGTAGCTGCAGCAGGAGACTGGATAGGAAGCAGCGATGTTATGCAACAGGTAAACACCAGGGTCCAGGTAGCTGCAGCAGGAGACTGGATAGGAAGCAGCGATGTTATGCAACAGGTAAACACCAGGGTCCAGCTAGCTGCAGCAGGAGACTGGATCGGAAGGTGTGATGTTCTGCGACAGGTATACACCAGAGTCCAGGTAGTTGCAGCAGATGACTGGATCAGAAGGTGCCATGAACTGCGAACAGGTAACCACTGGGATAGCAGAGCAGGACACACTGGTAATATGGCTAAATAACTCAGAAAGTTCCAAACGGGAACATAGTTAGTAGAAGCAGAACAGATTAGCTGGATATCAGACCTAACTCAGAGACTGGAGAAGCAGAGAAGCCTGACTTAGTCAGGAGGCACAAGGTACAGGATAAACGATCATAAGCAGGGTTCAAGATCTTGCCTGGATGCACGAGGTACTGGATAAACCACGATAAGCAGAGCTCGAGGTTTTGCCAGGAGGTACGAGGCACTGGATCGAACTGTGGGTGACAGAATAGAGGAGGGTCAAACAAGCCAAGGGGTCAAAACAGGAGAGCCGAGAAGGTACCAGGGAATGAGCAGAAGCATATTTAAGTACAGAGCCAGGGTCTGGGTCAGGAGATAAGGAGAAAAGCCGAGAAACAAGCACAGATCAATACCAGTAAGTTAGACACAGGATACACAGAAGAGCCAGCAATAACAGGCAAGACAACAATGAACTGCCACAGGTTACTGGAAGAGGCAGACTTATAAAGGCAGCGAACAGGTGTGGGTGCTGATTGGGGAATGAGGTAACTCCTGCTAGAGAGGTGGTGTGCGTAATGGTGAGACAGCAGAACTTCTGGTGGTAGAGGGGTACTGCAGGCCAGATACACACAAAGGCAAAGTTCAAGCATAGTTCTTAGCAGACAGGAGCTGCAGGAGGCAAGCAGTATCTCAATGGAGGATGCTGTTGTGAAACCAGAGGCAAATCATGACAGAGAGAAAATAGTTCAGTTTATTAATTGTGAATGCTACTTATTTAATGCGGGGTTGGTAGAAAGGCATAATTATTAAACGTAGGTGATATTGACCTAATAATAAGGTGTATTGGGTGGTGGGAAGTCTAGAGCATTCACTTGTTGCTTGGCTTTCTAAGAAGCGAATAGCACCTATCCGTTTTCCAAATAGGACCCCAACAATCTAGGATCTAGCTTAGCAGAAACCAAATGTAAGACATCAGTAGCAGCAGGTAGTCAACAGTGCAAGAACTGGTAGTATACAACTGCCCCGATTCTGGTGGGACAGTCTTGATTTATGGGGACTGTCTCACACCATCAGAAATTTGTCCCAGCTGAAGGGACATGATTAGAAAGCAAAACAGAAAAGAAATATGCCCGCAATTGGCTTTACCTGCATTTTTAAGGGGACCAGCCTCGTGGCAATATAAATACACCATATGGATAAAGAAAGAACAGTTGTTGCTGAAACTTATCCTTATCAGTACAAATCTGAATATATATATAATAAAAAATACAGAAATATGAGCTTTTGGTTAAAACATTTATGTCTGCACACCAACGTCTGATTTTGTGCGAGTACCTATATTTAAATCTATGCTGTATTATAATTATGTCTATGGGTCACGTCCTGTTGTACAGATATATTACTAATGTCTTTATAGGGTTATAGTTATGTACATAAAATCACCTATCTTGTGACAAATTGTCCCTTGAAATTGTATTTCAATACTGGCAGCTATGAGTTATTTTCAGGTAAATGTTACATGATAAACCGCCATAAGTGTGCAGTTATTGTAGTAGACATTGTAAAGTTTCTTTTACTCAAGGCAAATTAAGCCTCTGGCAAGGAAAGGAGCACCTACTATTCTGACAGATGTCACATTTCCCTCTATTTTACTGCTTGACACATTCCCGCTCTCTCAGGCAGATGTTAAACCCGTGACAGGATTTGGTGACAAACCTCTGATTCTGTGAGTTCCAAGATGCTCTGAGTTTCCCACACTTTTGCTCTATTCAGCTCATTCATTGAAAGAACAATTGAAGTGTGCCAGGCTACATGCTGAATTAGCAATGGTATTTAGCTTTGTTTTGTATTCTCTGTATATCACTGAACACAGGCAGGCCATCTGGAGGCAACTGTGTCCTACAGGGACATTGATCAAGGCCTGTCAGCTCTAGTTTCTAATATTTGCCAAGGATGATTTTGTTTTTTAATGGATATCGTTAGATAATTTTATTCAGAAACAGAATTTTTGATACAACAATGATACCATACATGGCAGTTACTAAATTAATCAAATGAACTGCAAATAACTTAATTTAACCAGCCATTTCAGTTTCTGTTTTCCAAGGATTGCCCATTTACATTGCGATTATAATATGCGATTGCAATTGTTATGGATTGTTATTATTTAATAACTCTCAATGACAGCTTGATGTTCATTGGAAAATAGCACCATCCCAATATAAGAGGTGATAATGTTTGACACGGACCCATGATACCTACTGAAAATGAGCAATTGTTCTGTAAATGGTCACTGCGCTCAGGAAAATTATCTGTTGCTGCAATAGATACGGGGGTAAATTTATCAAGCTGGGGGTTTAAAAAAGTGGAGATGTTGCCTATAGCAACCAATCAGATTCTAGTTATCATTTATTTAGTACATTCTGCAAAATGACAGCTAGAAACTGATTGGTTGCTATAGGCAACATCTCTATTTTTTCAAACCCGCAGCTTGATAAATTTACCCCATGGGGTTCACTTTTTATGTGCACATGTAACATTTTGCAGTAAAGGTGATTGTATTTATTGGTTCCCCCTTGAAGGGTCAGTAACCTAACATACAAGTAAAGCCATTATTGTGGGGGCAACTGTCCCTAATTTTCATGGGCATTCCCAGGTATTAAAGAAAATTTGCCTCTGGAAATGTACCCATTTTAAACATTGAACAACCTCACTATACAATTCCTCTTTCTATACATAAGATCCAATTCTTATTTACTGGTCTTAATAAGTTAACAAGTATTGAAGTTTCAAATGCAAAACAGTTTGTTTTAAAGGTGACATGACTGGCTCAGCAACTAACATCAAGAAGATCTGGGGCCCTGGGCTGTACATACACCATGGACCCCCACCCAACACGTGGGTCTTGACTTCATACATATGTAGATCACGTGGTGGCCCGTGCACCTTCTTTCTACTATTGTCCATGCAATGGCAGAGAGTCATAGGTCCTTAGATACAAACCTTCAAATGCCCAGCATTGTGTGAAAGTAAAAAGAAAAATCAGGAGGAAAAACTTGGGTTGCCACCTCATTTACAGTTAACAGGCCAGTAAAACATTTGGATAAAGTTTCCTTAGTCAGTGGATATAAAAAGTCTACACACACGTATTGAAATTGCAGGCGTTTGAGATGCAAAGTCTGAAATAAAGATAAATCATGTCGGACCTTTTTCCCCCGTTAATGTGACCAAGCAACTAATACAATTCAAGTGAAACACAAATTCACAGAGCCTGAGTCATTAAGGAGAGCAAGGCAAAAATAGGAGTAACATTGATCCTGGACAAACCATGTTACAATTCAAGGGGTGCAAATTAGTTTATTATTTTGCACGTAAGGAAAATACTGTCTGCTTTTTTACATAGCACACAAATACTTGATAGCTTGATTTTTAAACTGAAATTTAAAGTTGATCCAGGACATGCCCAATCCCAACTATAAATTTATCCCCACATTTTAAATTTACCCCCCCTCCAATGCAACATGGTTTTGCCAAGATGCAAAGTTACTCCTTTTTTATGCTTTGCTCTCCTTAATGACTCAGGCCCCCAATGTTTAGGAAAGAGAAGTGAAAATAAAGAATCTATCATACCCAGGTTGTATAAGTGTGCACACCTCTCTACTAATACTTTGTGGAAGCACTTTTTGCCTTTATTATTGCAGTGAGTCTTTTTGACTAAGTCTCTATCAACTTTGCACACCTGGACATTGAAATCGTACCTCACTCTTTGCTGCAACGAAAGTGCCACAAAATTGTGAGGGGGTCTCCTGTGCACAGCACTCTTTAAGTCATTCCATAGGTTTTCCATGAGATTGAGGGAATTGGCTCTGACTGCGCCATTCTAAGACTTTGATCTTCCTTTTTCACTTGAATTGGTGGTAAAAGGTTTCACATAATCTATCTTGATTTCTGGCTTTTACATCACAAATACATGCCATTTCTATAAGGGTGTGTAGACATTTTATATCCATTGTATATATCTATAAGGACAATTTTGCATGTTTCTCCAGCAGAATTTGTCCGCTAGTCTTCCACGTGGAATTTCCCGTATGATTTTTGTTCCAACTAGACTTCTGCCTTATTATACCTCAACCACACCACTGTTATCACACTATCATAAAATCCACGGAATACAGAATACGGAATTTGCAGATACACTGCAGAATACTGATGCTAAAGCCGAACTATTTACAAAATTTGATTTTTGTACAATTCTGCAGAAACTTCGCTCATTTTTAGAACATACTTGCCAACGTAGTCTCTCCCAGCTCAGGTGGTAAGTGTGAGAGGGGGTGTGGGGATGCCATCATCTCACAGTCAATGTGTGCGATAAGATGTAATGATGTAGTGTGATATGGGGGTACAGTGGAGGCAGGTTTTCACCTCCAATCATGTACGTGCAGCACTGACTCCATATTATCTGCCTAACTGGCCAGTCTAGATTAGACATTGAAAACAAATGTGGGTAGCACGGTGGCTCAGTGGTCAGCACATCTGCCTTACAGCACTGGGGTCATGAGTTTAATTCCCGACCATGGCCTTATCTGTGAGGAGTTTGTATGTTCTCCCCGTGTTTGCGTGAGTTTCCTCTGGATGCTCCGGTTTCCTCCCACACTCCAAAAGCATACTGGTGGGTCAATTTTGTTAGCAGCCAATTAACCTGAGTCTCTCTCTCTCTCTCTCTCTCTCTGTGTGTTAGGGAATTTAGACTGTAAGCCCCAATGGGGCAGGGACTGATGTGAGTGAGTTCTCTGTACAGCGCTGCGGAATCAGTGGCGCTATATAAATAAATGGTGATGATGATGATGAAATGCTTCTAAACTGAAAAGAATGAACCCTTACTTATCATTCGTGAAATGTTTCGTAAATGCACCCTTAGTTATCTTTCAGGAAACACTTAATAAAACATACTGTATAAGCACAAGTTATTCAGCACAGATACCTATATTTCTCTGCTTATTTGCATTTATTAATATTTCTCTGCTTATTTGCATTTAGCAATATATTGAAGACAACCGTGTTGTTTGATCTGCAAGGTGAATCATAGGTCACTGGTCAGCAATAGAAGAGCACCATCTAGTGCACAATCAGGGCACCTGCATGACAAGAATATACAAAAGTATATACCGTACTAAACTTTCCCAATAAGTAACCTTGTAGGTTTAAAGGTTATTACAAACAATGATGTAGAGTATTTTCACATATGAGGAACACCTCATATAATTAACTTATGTCACTATATTTTGTATGCAAAGCAACAAGCCAAGTGGAGCTTGTGTCACGGCTAATGTTTCCTCTAAGCTGAGCAATTCAGAAAAGAGACAGTTAAAAGTTAATTATGTAATTAGGTGCCCCCTAATATCAGTCTGCAGAAGTCGTCCTGGCAAGTTCAATCTTTAACACTATAATTTCCAGGCCAGTCTGCTTACAAGAAACAATGGTCACAACTATTCTAAGAAAGTAATTCTATCATTAGACATACATTGTATGTCCTGGGGGAAATGCTATATACAGCATGTGATCTTTATACAAATGAATGTCTTACCACAAATGGTCTGTGCCACGCTTATAGACACCTAATACTTTCTCACTAGTAATATTCTTAATTTTTTTTTTCTGGCTCAGTAATAGAGTCATACACACGCAGACATGCATCATAAACAAGTCAGTTCAAACAAAACATGAATTCTTTACACCCAGCACCAGCTTGTTCTAACTGGGGGTCAGATCTTTCCCAGAAACTCACATATTTGTTCAGCACACTTCCTATTCATGTGCAAACTAGCTAATTGAACTTCTGTTTAACCCCGCCGTGGAAAAAAAGGTCAGCATTGAGTTTTCTAAATAAGTCAACGTAATTCAGAATTAAATAACGTTCTTCCAGTCGTTACGTTTTACTATTTGCCATCTCGCCTAAGCCAAATGACGGCTACTTTCGCCCCTTACAACACTGTAGCTTGGGTAGATTTGGAAACCCATTATGTTAATGTTCACTTATTGGCTTCTATTTGCAGATTGTCTACTGCCAATAGACTGGCTGTTCTCTCTACTTTCAAATTTGGTTTGTCTGTCTGGGATTACTGTAGGTTCCGAATAAAATTTCATCCCTCTGTATCCCCATTAATCCCCCTTCGGAAGAATACTGACTTCCCTCCTGGCGTCTTCTCTTCTTATTTTAAATTGTGAATTCAGACCGGGATTAGACTGATCCATGATCTCACTATAATACTTGGGCCTCCCTGACCAATATTCAACAAAAGTTCTCCCCCCTCCCCCCCCCCCCCTCTGCACCTTATTTTTTTAAATTTTTTAAGGTTAGACACTTTCTCATATCCTCCCCCCCCCCCCCCCCCCCCGGCACATGCCCTGAGAACCCCCCACCTCTTTCGAGAGGCTCTGCTTGCGATCACCACTTTGTAAAGGCATGATATCCTCCCTCTATAACATGCTGATAGATACTAATTATGACTTCCAGCTTCCAGGGTCGCCATGAGAGAGAATGGGAGAGGGACTTGAAACCACCTCCAGATTAGTCTTGATGTGAGGATGTTAGAAATGGGGTTGCCACTAGTTCCATTTCGACTCAAATTAAGGAAACAGCTTATAAGCTCTACTACCGGTGGTACTACACCCCGGATCGGCTGTCTAGAATGTTTCCCACTGTAACTGCGAAATGCTGGCGGAACTGCGGATATAGGGTGTACACCACTCCACACACGATGGACCTGTCCAAGTATTCTTTCTTTTTGGACAAAGTTCCTATTGCCTCTTAATTCTCTATTTGATCAACTGGTCTCCAAAGATCCTTGGACTATTCTCTTCTCTCGGCCACTGCCAGATGAGAGTGCACCATCCAATTTCTCTCTCATATTCTAGCTGCTGCTAAATCTCTAGTAGCTAAAACTGGAAAAGCCCTGACCCTCCGACTCTGTGGGTTCTCAAAAATTACGTCTGGCACATGGTAAGCATGGAGAGTATCCCTTACTATCTACACGACAAACAGCATAAATGTGACCTAATTTGGGCTCTTTGGTATCATAGAGAGAGTTGCAGTTCTCCCTGTTCACCGTTAGACCTACCTCACTGCAGTAACTGTGTCCTGCATTTGCTGGACATTCTCCAAGCCGTCTCCGGGTCCTCCACATGGGATCCCCCACTAATTTTATGTGTAAGGTTTGATTTACTGTTGTTTACTCTGTATGATCGGTTGACTATGTTTATTGAACTTTTGTTTTTCTCCACACATTGGTCTAGGTCCTGACTTACCCTCAGTTTGTACATGTACATCTTTGTGTCTACCATACATTACAGAAAGCATCCTAGTAACTGCCATACAATAAAGACAGCATGCTAGTGACTGCCATACAATATAGACAACAGCCTAGTAACATCTGTATAATACAGAAAGCATTTTGTTGACCTCTTTAAAATACAAAGAGACTGCCATACAATGCAGAGAGCATACTGGTGGCTGTCATACAATATAGAGGGCATTCTTGTGACCACTATACAAAACAGAAAGCCTTCTTGGTGACCATAATATAACAAAGAGAGCATTCTAGTGACCACCATACAATACAGGGAGCATTCTAGTGACTGTCATACAATACAGAGAGCATATTTGTGACCCAAATACAATACAGAAAGTATCCTTGTGAACATGATACAATATAGGGAGCATTCTAGTGACCACCATATAATACCGCAAAAGTCCTTATGACCACCATACACAACAGAGAGCATCCCAGTAACTGCCATATAAAACAGATACCGGGAACTATCCCTATATAATTCATTGTTCTGTATCATTGTCCTCCCTGTATTGACAGACATCTCCATTGATGTGTCCGCATTTATGTGAACCTTCCCTTACTGTACTCGACCCATGCCTGCATGGCCATTTGCTTCATTGTTCCGCATCTCCAGGCATAAGGGGATGCAAGTCAGGGATAGCAAAAATATTGATATGGACGTACGCATAGGCATTTTTGACATGTGCATTATGAAAATGCATATTTTACGGAAATAATGATCCATAGGCAGCTTTAGGCAGCTGACTCGATTGCTGGGATGGGGGAAGGCACCACTGAGGCTGGGTAATAAAATCAAGTATATTTCGTCCTGAGTTTAGGACAACCTGCAGCGAACCTGCCAGCTAGACAACCTCCGCCATTGGAGGAGACAAAGACCTACGGTGGCCTGCTGGAGAGAAGCTATGGTGACATGTTGCATCATCCAGGTGCACACTTAGGTGGGTGTTTCAGTTGCCCAGAATCCCCAACTCTGGCCCAGGACTGAGTAACTGGTCTAATTATTCTGCAGGATCAGCTATTGTACTACATGCAGCCACGGATATACAGAGGGAGACCTAGAGGGTGTACTTATTACTAGACTTTCCTTATTTCATGCACCTATCCCTTTTTCCAAATAGAGACCAACATTCCAGGATCCAGACAAACAGCAACTGAAGAAATGAGGAGCAGGAGGTAGTGAAAGCTACATGAACAGGAGAGAGTGGACAGTCAGCCGTCTTTCCCGATTCTGGTGGGTCAGTCCCAATTTTTGGTGACAGTCCCGATTAGTCAGGACTTTGTCCCCACTGCAAGGACAGTTGGGAGATATGTCCCACTTCACACTTCTTTGCTCGTGAAGAGGGAGCTGATTTAACACTAGACCACCTTAACCCCAACCAGCCGACATTAAATTATTAGCTTTTTTTTGTCCAATAAACAGACCTCCTTCCAGCCAATCATCCCCAGAATTTAATATATATGCCTATTCCCCCCCCCCCCGCCATATAGCCCGACAGTAAATTAATTGCACCCACATTTAATAATTAGGCCTCCTTCCACCTAATCATCCTGACATTAAATAGTGTTTACATTGAATTAATAGCATTCCCATTTAATTATCAGGCCAATTTCACCCCTCATCAACCCCAACAATAAATTAACAGCATTCCCTTTCAATAAAGACATAGCGCCATCATCAGGCCCAGTATTAATACCATTCCCATTTAATACAAACGCCTATTTCCCCCACCAGCTCCACAATCATAATAATAGTTTGCAAATTTCCACCACATCTAATAGAGATTATTATTACAAATAAACACATCACCACCTTTTTGAATATAGTACTTATTTTTATTTTTTATAATTAATTACTTCTTATGTTTTTATTATATTATTGTAGCATATATTTATGTACTCCAAAGAAAAAAAACTCCCTGATCCGTCCATGTCCAGTCAGCACTGTACATTATATGGTGCAAAAATGTGCTCCTTGCAATCAATATTATAATCAATGTGCGTGCCCATACAAACAGGCACAACCACCCGAAAATAGTTGCACGACATCACAAAATAGGAACAAAGAACTTTGCAGCCTCAGGTATGACGTGAACACTAGTGCAATGCTTTAGAAATTGAAAAAAAACATTATTATTGGGTATAATGACATGAACCTAGTGTGTCTGGACATCTTCCAACCTCATTATCCGTCCCCTAGTAATGCTGGTAGTGATCCACCCACATGCGTGGTCAAATTGAATAGTGATCTTGTTACTCTTGGCCAACTTAAGCCATATTTTATATTTTCTGCTGCATTAATTTTGTATATTACCATGTATCTACACATTTCCTTTACTTTATTCTGCCCTTTTATTTAACCCTGCATCCTCTTCCATATCAGTCTCATCCACATTAAGGAGTAAAAGTAGAGGTGTTATCCATAGCAGCCAATCAGATTCTAGCTATCATGCTCTAGAATGACAGCTAGAATCTGATTGGTTGCTACAGGCAACACCTCCACTTTTCCTTTTAAGAAAGTTTGATAAATCTACCCCTATATGTGGTGAACTTTCATGTCCACCTACAGTACTGTATCATTTACCTGCATTTTTTTTCATGAAACAGCAAAAATATTGATGTTTCAATGAACCAAAAGTAAACCAAAAAGGTATTTATCTATCATTTTCAGCTGAAAGGGCAATTAACTGTCTTCTCCTCCTCTGTTGCTAAATAAAGAGCTATGAGAAAGTGCTCTACAGCTTGCACTGTCCATGTGCTTTACAATACAAGGGCCATCATATAAAGCAAAGGGAGTTCATGGTGCATGGAAATAATAGCAGTCTGACAACAAGGTTATTAGCACCAGACTGCGGACGTTTCGGCTTCCTCTTCGTTCCCACAGTCTCCCCCCCTCCCACCAATTGATGACATCTTCTCCTTGCACAATAGAAGTGTGTCTTCCTACTAGTACTCACATTAGTGCTGCTGTTTGATTTGGATGAATAGAGGGGAAACCTTACTCCACAAAGACCATCTGGCCATCAATTCTCTTACAGTAATAAACGTTCCGCTCCTCTTTCCCAGGGACTTGCAAATTAATGGTGGGCGCCCTGTAGCTGTTTTCTCAGAAGCAGCTTGCCTGTTGCAATGTTGTAGTATCAGCAATAAATGCCAAATCAAATTATATTTAAGACTCCCATATAATCTCACATCTGGATATGTGTTTACTATTATCAATTCTATAAATTGAAGCATTGGTGGAGACGGTCATGCATCTGTATAATACTAAATAATCATTACAGGCTTGGATAAAAAAAAGTATAGCACAAACTATTTGTACTGCCCTGTTCTAAAATATAAAAGAAACCCATTGTACTCACTTGACTGACTCAAGAACCAACCCACTTGCATTACATTATTATTATTTTTTAATAACTTTATTTATAAGGTATCAACACACATTGTACACAAAGTAAGGACCAAAATAGGCCAGAATAGGTGACATTTTCATGTAGCACACAAATACTTGATAATTTATTTGTACACTGAAATTTAAAGTTGATATTTGTGTGGTACATGAAAAAACAGTCAGTATTTAACTTATGTGCAAAACAGAATACTAATTTGCACCCCTTGCATTGTAACATGGTTTTGTCCAGGAGACTTAAATAAGAAGTTTCTTAAGTTAAGATCCTTAATGAATCAGACCCTGTGTGACTATATAATTTGTTTTTAAAGCACACTAGTGACCTATAATGGAATGTGTAACAATCAGAAAACTAGCAAAACAGTAAATACGTAGGTCACCTCATATAAATAACTTCTCGTTTTTGTTTTTTTTAGTTTTAATAGTTTTTGTAACTTTACGTAATTAGTACAAATTGATATTATCACTGTTTTCAGAATATGAAGTAAAGCACTAATCACTGAGAGGTTACCATGGCAACCCCACGTCACGGAATACATAAGTATTTTTCTAAATGTATCTGCCAAGCAATAGTGTATACTTAACAAAATTCAGTAATAATCAAACGTATAGAAAGGTTTTTAAACTGTAGTAAAAGCATGAAGCATAAATGAAGGAGCTGGAAGAAAACAAGAACAAAGGGATATATATATTATTTACTAAACTGCGGGTTTGGAAAAGTGGAGATGTTGCCTGTAGCAACCAATCAGATTCTAGCTGTCATTTTGTAGACTGTACTAAATAAATGATAACTAGAATCTGATTGGCTGCTATAGGCAACATCTGACAGTTTAGTAAATATACCCCTAAAAGTCATGTGACACAAGTGTGATCAGTCTATATCAGGCCTGTCCAACCTGCGGCCCTCCAGATGTTTGTGAAACTACAAGTCCCAGCATGCCCTTCCAGCTATCAACAGGTTGTTTACTGGCAAAGCATGCTGGGTCTTGTAGTTTCACAACATCTGGAGGGCAGCAGGTTGGACAGGCCTGGTCTATATTAATAATGGACAGTATCAGAGACACACAAAAGCTGGTTCTTGCTTTTGGTCAAGTACACATAAAAACATTCAGCACATACAATCAACATAAACCCGCTTCTAAGTTACCCCTTGTCTTGTTCTTAGTGCACCCATATGATAAATACAATCTTGCCCCTGGTGATGGCAACTTTACTCCCAGGTTAAACACCACTTTGAGGTCTAGCTACATGCTCACTTCTCCCTTGATCTCCAGCTAGCTAGTTCTGTTAACGTCACTGTGCATTGTTAATTGGGCTATACACAATTACAGATGAGATTTGCTGAGAATTGTCAGTCATCGGTGGCCCATACTCTGAGAAACTAGAGCTTTGAATGGGATGTGAATTTTCTCAGAGTCCCCCACAGTTTTCCGTCTATTTGTAACTTTCAGAATGGAGGACAAAAGAAGTGTGTCGTACAAGAAGCAAATTACTGATGATGTTTAACTTGCTATTGTGTCCACCAGCAATTCCTGTCCCCACAGGCCATCTGGATCGCTCTTTTCCCAAGGCATACATTGAACTGGCAGTATTGTCACATCCATCTAAGACCTGGGAATGCAATGCCCCTTGACACCAGAATGAGACGAGAAGAGGTGAAAAAGGGTTGGTTTTAAATACGTTTAAGAATAGGTAAAATCACTGAAAAGGGCCTTTTTTCCACCCCACCATTATATCCTGACAGCATCATTGTGTGCTTTCTTCCAGAAATATCATTTTTCTTTCCCGAACATTCTATGAAAACAGTTTAAATCAGGGTGAACAAGTTTTGCTTCTTTGCAGGATAACCACTGCCTTAAACAAATGACAGTGTTCTCAAAGCAAAAAAAGAGTTTTTATTTTAATAGTATGTTTTCGGGTATTTTTTCATGTATGGTTGGAAAACATACTACACATTAACGGTGCTTGAGGGTGAATAAGTTCAAAAACAAAACAAAAAATAGCAATTTATAACTTTTATTATTTGTCATTGTTTTCCAAAAGTCTAAATTTGGGTTAAATTTAGTGTTTTCCTGGGCTCCAAGAGGGCAAATTTCACAACAGTATCAATCAGTGGCGGAACTATCATTAGAGCAGGAGGTGGCCTATGGAGATAATGGGGCCCGCTGCATGGGGAGCTGTGGGCCCCGGTTCCCTCCTCCCCACTTCTTTGCATCGGGGCCCGCAGCGTGCTAGTTGCGCCTCTGGTATCCACAGCTTATACTCTGAAAAACCAAATCACAAAAATATACTTTGTGGTGCATATAGCACCGTAATGTATTACTATCCTGCTGTACCTACTTTACCATTTGCATATAGTGAAACAAAAATGGAAGTAATTTCCAAATCACAGCTTGGTCAAGTGCACTTAGATGGGGCTTATAGAACAAGATGGCCGCACTGAGGTGATCATTATGCCCCTCCAGGGTCCCAATCTTGCTTTTATCATGGGTCTCTCTGGTGTTGGGAAGAGATGTGGGGGGTGGAGCATGATACTTTATGTTTGGTTTTCATTACAGCAGTGGCGTCCCATGCTTGTGGTCTTTGTATCATAGAGGAAAGCAGCCCAACCGATCTAGCGCTGGGAATGGTTGAGAATATGAAATTAGTTTTTATTTTAAGCAATGCACTATACATGGGGACTTGGGGAACATGGGGAATGCAACTGTAAATGCACTCCTCCAAAAACCTGCATTTGTAGGCACACTCTGTGCAGTGTATTAAGAAGCTTTGCCCACTCTAGAACTAAAAGCAACAGCCCCGCTCATAGGCAAACCGAGGGGAAAGGGGGTTTCTGGTGCCTGGAAATCTGCTTGCAGATCTTTCTTAGGGGCCCCTGAGGCCCCTGGGCTATAGCCCAGAAAGCCCTCCAGTTAATCTGGCCCTGTACTTACCTTGTGTGGAGATCGATACTATTAAAAATATTTTTTCTTTTTGTTTTAATTTTAAATTAGGCAAACTAGCTAAAAATGACATGAAGCATCCCTGTGTATGACATATTTGAATACAGTTCTTTGTCCACCACTGATATATTTGGTAAATAATATCCACCCGTGAGCATGTAGTTATAACAGCTACCCTGACCTTATCCATTAAACATTTATTGACCCTTATGAAATACACCTGATCATTTTGTACTTTGTAGTTTAAATGGCAGTTTCTCATTAAATGAATCACTCTGCATAGCAGCCTGTCAAAGGGATTTATTGTGGTAGTTTCAAACTCAATCTATCTGCTAACTTACACCTATTTCACAAATATTGGACCTGATTCATTAAGGAACTTATGCAAGAATTTGAGTAAGTTTTCTGAACAAAACCATATTGCAATGCAAGGGGTGCAAATGAGTTTATTATTGTGCCCATAAGTTAAATACTGGCTGTTTTTCATGTAGCACATGTTTGATTGACTTGGACTTTGCATTTGGGCCACATTACATGAACACCTTCTACTAAGGATACATGGATTGGAGATAAACCTTCATAGTACACATATACCAGTAACTTGCGGCCCTCCGAGCCTTCAGCTGTGGCCTCCACCTCCTTCCTGCCTTATTGTCAGATATGTTTGTTGCTTTTAACACATGTTTTAAATGCCTGCTGATATTTATTACAAACACATGTCTATTAATTTGATTAAATGTATGGTTATAACTTATTATTGAGATTTAAAGGGCAGGATCATGCAACCTGCCCCTGCTTCACACAGGGGCAGGGGCAGGTGCACCTAACAGTAGTGCACGCAGCATTGCCCATGTATATTATGGTGATAGGAAGAGTTGGAGAGCAACAAAGCACTGTCTAAAATTATAGCCACGCGCCCCATGGATGCTGGTCACGCCCACCGACGGCGGGGTGTGGAAAACTCCCTCTACAAATCCCGCGTTTGCCCCTGGAATCTGTAAACCACGATATGCTGAGCAGGGCTGCCAAGAGGAATTCAGGGCCCCGGTACAACAAATTTATGGGGCCCCCCTTATAGTAGAGTATGCTAAAAAAAAATTGTGGGGATAGGAAGAGTTGGAGAGCAGCCAAGCACTGTCTAAAATTATAGCCGCACGCCCCATGGATGCTGGTCACGCCCACTGACGGCAGGGTGTGGAAAACCCCCTCTACAAATCCTGCGTTTGCCCCTGGAATCTGTAAACCACGATATGCTGAGCAGGGCTGCCAAGAGGAATTCAGGGCCCCGGTACAACAAATTTATGGGGCCCCCCTTATAGTAGAGTATGCTAAAAAAAAAAAATCCAGGGGTGTGGTCATGGATTTGGGGGCGTAGCAAATGCGCCATTGGGGCGTGGCTAACACATCAAAATCACTAGCCTCTGAATTCGCCGGAGCGTCACATATGTCCAAGCACTCCTGACTTTCAGGACATCTAGCACCACAGTGTAGTATAGAAAGAATGCAGTGTTTACACAAAGAGTTCAGTCTTGGCCTGCACCTTAGATTGGGCACAACACTCACCAAAAATTGACATTGTCCCTACTAGAATCACAACATTTCACATACTGTCCTGCTCTCTCCTACCTGTTCTTCTCACTTTCACCACCTGGAAAAAAATGGCTACATTTAGATAATTCCAAACAACCCTGGCGTTAAATCAATACCACCCACGATTAATATTGAGGCCTTCCTCCAGCTCCAATATTACAATAATGTGCCCCTTCATCATCGCCATGCCTTATGATCACACTGCGCCCTCCATGCTGCTTTTGCCCCCTTCACCTGGCTCCCCTTCATCACACTATACTATGCTACCCCCCCTTTTTTAATCCCACTGTGCCATGCTGCCCCCGTTTTTTAATCCCACAGTGAAATGCTCCCTCCCCCCCCCCCGCCGCAAAAATCCCCCCAAAAAAACCAACAACAACAAAAATTAGTTTTGAAAAAAAAAAAGTAAAAAAAAAAAAATCGGCAGCGCTAGGGCCCGGGCCGGGCCCCCTGGCATGCCCGGGCCAGGGTAATTAGTACCCCCCCTCTCGGCGGCCCTGATGCTGAGCTCATTTTCCATTGGTAAAAAACTAAAAATTAATTATTTCAATTTGGACCACTTAAATATTGTGCTTTAAATGTGAAATAAAGTGTGCCTGTGTAACACCAACCTATTTCTTTTGTTTGCTTTATTGTTACTTTATAACATTTTGACCTATTTCTAAATGGGATTTTATGATCTAAAGCATTTTTTTGCTAAATGGGATTTTATGATCTAAAGCATTTTTTTTTGTACTACTCTTAATTATTCTCCTAAAAATATGTTGTGTGTCATAATCAACAATACATATATGATCTTGAGGAATCACTAATCACGTGAGTCCACCACAGTCCACACACCTGGCTGCAATAGTGGACATACTTCTTATCAGGGACAACAAATATCACAATGTATATTATTTCCTACTACCTACTATTTCTAAGTGTGATATCCGCATCCAAAACCACCAGATATCACTAGTGATAGGAGTTTCACGCCAGCAAGTGCAATGCTAACAATACAGAATGAAGCAAGGCTTTGTATCCTTTTATAATCAGGACACAATCTGTGCCGGTGAATCCACATTGTGACTCATCTAATGTACTTTTAATTATTTTCTGTTGTTTATAAATTAAGTATAGCATTATTAAAACATGTTTAGTATTTAGCCTAATAGTTAGCAGTACATAATAGACACTCTTAAAAAAAATAAAGCCCCTGGGCTATCACAGGCAATTCCTGCTACTACTTTTTTTTTTAGACATCCTCTGCCAATTTTTAGAACTTGTCTTAAAAACAGATAAAAAAAAATCTCATTCGTGACCCACCCTGTCCTGCGAAAGCAAAGTGTGTATTTAAATAAATATAGAGTTATCATTTGCTTTACTGGTGGTTTGCAATAAAAGTGCTTGATTATCCGAGCCAGGATGTGTGCCCAGGTCCTCAGCATCTGGTTTCAGCATACGTGTGTGATCGGCACACTTCAAAAAGAGCAGCATACTGCCGTTTTTCTGTTCTCATCGGGAATTAGTTTGATTACAGAGATGGGAAGCTCTTTCCCACGTTCTCCCACCTCATTTTAAAGCTTGTCCCTATTGTATAACACACTCTCCACCTGCTCCTCTGGGAGCAGAGTATTATCCTCAGGCAATTCAGAGTCAATTTACCATGCTGTAATGGATGCCTCCTCTATTGTCCCTTTGAATGCATGTATTAGCTATAGGAGTGTGGGAAAGTCTGACAAGTTTGGGACTCATGCATTTGTATGCAAGCTCAGGGGTATAAAGAGGAGAGAGCTGGCTGTACATCTCAGATCACTCCTAGCTCAGCACTAGAGCATTTGCAACCTCTCATACACTTTGAATCATGGCACCTACCAACATCTCAATGGATAACCGCTTACCAAGGGAAAAAAATAAAGTAAGTTTCATAGCTATCACTTGATTCCACCTAATCTTTAATAAGCATTGTCTTATTTTTGTAGTACTTCTATTTTTAAGTATCTGATTTAGGCTCTGATTGACTAACGTGTCGTGTTGCCTATTTTTTTTTTTTAGCTGAGAAAACCCATTGTGGAAAAGATGCGCAGAGACAGGATTAACCACAGTATTGAGCAATTGAAGGTTCTACTGGAAAAAGAGTTTCACAAACAGCAGCCCAATGTCAAGCTGGAGAAAGCAGATATCTTGGAGATGGCAGTCAGCTACTTGCAACTACAAAAAAGTAAGTTTCATCCCTGTTGTTATTCTGTAACGTGAAGCCTAAGCTAGCTATGCTGGTTGGAAACTAAACCTCAGGGCACACTTATCTTATCTTCTGCATTTTTTATTTTTTTGTCCAGATCACCATCCCACTATCAGTGCGGACACTTTACAGCAAGACTACAACCAAGGCTACTCCTGGTGCGTTAGAGAAGCCTTTCAGTTCCTGTGTCATTATCCAGAATTTGGAGACGCCCATAAAAAATTGCTGAGCCACCTGAAAGTGCCACAGAAAGTTCCTGTCGTTCCTAATCTTGTCAGCCCCACCGACTCCAAAAAAGTTCTACCAGCAAGCAGCCCAGCCAAGATATGGAGACCTTGGTGATGTAACACCCATCAACCAGAGGACTTTATAACCAAAGAGGAAAATACGGCTTGATATAAGTCACGTACACCTCTGCCAGTAAGGAACTGTGTTCTACAGCTATTCATGAGTACGCTTGGATATAAAAAAAGAACTCTACACAACAACAAGAGACTACTCAGAAAAGTAATGCGTTATCCCAGAGGGATTCATGTTGAGAATAGCCTTCAATGAAGAGAGATTTCTATATAACTTTTTCTAAAAAAGTTTAGTTTGGTGTTAACTTTTAAAGGTGTGCTGAATGTTTATCATTTATGGTAACTTTTATGTTCGTTTTTCTCTATTCTATATAGAGAGGTTCTATAATATTTATAGACAGGGTTTATTTAATGGACGGAGATACATTGCCATGCAATATACAAGGAGTTATTATATAACCAATAAGGAGTAGAATGCAGTATAGAACCCGCTAAAGGGTTCGTTAATGTTTCTCCATTTAATCAGTAACTTCTAAGAAGTTATTTTGTAGAGGGAAGAATATAGAGAATGATTCTGTATTTGGATGTGTTCCTTCTGTGAAGTGTGCCTTTATAGACATCTATTATCTATAACATTTATAGCATTGTGGACTTACTTTAGTATTCCTAATAGGACAAACTGAACTGTAGTTTAATTTTCCTCCACACATACAAAGTTCTCAATGTATTTGTTTAACAAATGCTTTTGATTATATTTCATCAAGAAATGTAAATGAATCAACATATACAATAATCAACGTATCCGCCTGAAATAATGCTGATATAACATTTAACATTAAAGACTTTCTTTTGTAAAACAAAAGCAAGAAGAATTAAATTCTAACCCAACCGTGGGCAACCTGTGGGCCTTCCAGCATTTTGGCTAGTATGGCATGCTGGCACTTGTTGTTCCACAACATATCTGAAGACCCATAGGTTTCCTCTCTCTGTCCATCCTAACACTTTAATATAAGTAACTTTTGTGAAGTTTGCATATATATACGTTTTATATTCTCCCTAAAGAAAATGTCAGGGGTGAGATTTTGTAAAATAAATGTGTTTTAAAAACAGAATGTTAAAATGTCTCAGCAGCATTCTGAAAATAATGTGTCTTTTATAAAGATGCCTGTATGGTAACTGCGTATGTGGTTAAATTGTATTACATTGTATTTCTCATCCTCTGTGGATGCTGTGTAAGTGTTCCATACACAAGAAATGTGACTGTGGTCTAAGAAGACTAAAGGAATATTGCACACAATTCAAAATAAAATATTCCCTAAACTGTACTCTATTGCTTGTGGTCTGACATTCCTGTTTATATTAAAATGTTAACATATGTACACTTGTTCCGTTGTGGATGATACAGAAAGGCAAAAACTTATGCAAAGGGGTGACGGAGAGGTGATTTGGTTCCAAAGGAGTGTACATGAACAGGGACAGAGAAAGAATTTGGGGTCATATAGGTAGGGGCAGGCTGGGCAGGGGGGCATCTGCACCCCGGACCGGTCCCATAGTAGGCAACCTTGGGCTGGGTCACTGGACCACCTGCATTTTTTTCCTTTAAAATGTTCCTAATAAGCTTCTAAATCAAGACTCGACCCCCGGGCTAAAATTTGCCAGCCCTCCCCTGCATGTAGGAGACAGAGGGGCTACCTTATACATATAACATGCAATCTTTAAATATAATATTACACCAAATAGTATATACTTAAGAACATTTTACATTTGGTGGTAAAATTAGTGTTCTGGAAAAAAACAAAGAAAGATTTTTATCTATTTTAAAAGACAATTACATTTAGCAAGTGGTAGAAAAATCAAACAGGGGGGGGGGAGGGGTTATGAGGTGCTGCTGGACCTAGTTTTATCTCATTAAAAACCAAGAAATGTAGCAAAACATTTTGTAAGTACCATTCATTAATAAATAACTACATGATAAAGTAGGATAAAATAACTGTGGAAGATCAGTAGAAATGTTGATTTATTATGCAGAGGACAATGATTGATTTTTTTGTTAGTTTTTAATTATTTTTTTAGTTTTGTGGATGTTTTACCTTTTTATCTTAAGCAGATTATGACTGTGATTATGCAACTATGTACACGTACACATACACACACACTGGCAATTGGTATAAAATTGCGACAGGTGTTGCCCAAAAACTCATGTTATGCCCAATAATAATCTGAGCAATCAATTCGAAGTTGAGTGCATATGACCCCTATAGTCTGTGTGTCATATTCTAACTTCACTAGCAGGCAAATCAGTCTGCAAGTTATCCAGCCACTTGGCCTAAGTACCAAATATAACTTGTCCTATTTAGCCACTACATGTGTGGCCATGTTGGATATTGATCCTATGGCACAGCACGTCACCAAGCTACAGTATCCTATCTAGAGTTATTTAATTGCAATTTACATAGTTAAGTGATCCCGGTCACATTAGATTGGAACATAGAATCAGGACCTCCCATGCACTGTTACAAGGCTCCCACGAACCACAGAGGTAACTCAAAATGATGTCATCATGATGTCACTGGGTTTCCATGTTCAGCCAACAAATACGGATCACGGCTTAGTGATTTTGCATTTAGCACAAAATATTCATTTTAAACACTGTATCATGCTACCCTACTGGCTATAAGCCAAAATGATAGCCTAATGAGTACTTAGAGGTAAGTGTACAAAAGTCACCATGTATTTTCTGTATATGGTCAGAAGTGGTAAATAAATGTCTTATATTATGTTGACTTGGACAGAATAGGAGCTATAAGATTACCCATCTTCCCTGTAAAGTGAAACTATTACCTGCAGTCACTTGCAACCAAATAAATAATTGAAATTCTATTGTAAAGAATAGATATGTACATCTTCTCTGATAGTGAAAACTAACTTTTAACCCCTCCTCACAATTTTACTCTGCAAAATGATATTTATAAACGGTAGATGACCCTGGAGGGCTGCTCGGTCCTGTGAACACTGACAACTCTGGACTGGCTGATAATGCAGGCCCATGTAGCTCAGCTGTATGGGAGAGCTGAATCAGCCAATGCCAGCCTTTACAATAAATCCATGCTGACACCGATCTGATGCTATTTTAGGTGCCATTGTGTCTAAATTGTATTGTATCTCTCAGTGATGAAAAGGTGTGAAACCTACTGAAATCTCTAATGGCTTCTCCATGTCTCTCCTATTAAAGAGAAAAACAGGACAAATAATTAGCAAATGCGTCCTCGTTTCTGCCCCTACAACAACTTGAGCAAAGGACACATATTAGGGCTATTCCTACCATAAAGTTATAACATAATTCCAGGGCTGGATGACATAAGGAGTGCTTCCTTCCGCAGTAGCTATGTGAGGACCAGGGTGACTGACAGTGGAAGTAGAGAAGGTACAAGTGAGGATACTTCTACCCCCTGCTATGTACCTTGGTGGTCCCACTGCCAGTCACTACGATCCTTACATAGTGATGGCAGGAGAAAGCACAAAGTGATATGTCCAGGCACTGTAGGAGCACATTTATTGCATTGTAGGAGGAAAATGGTAATAAAACAGTACTGGTGTAGTAGAGGATGCAAGGCTATATGGTAAGGGGCAACAATGGCCGTAACAGATGGCTTCAGGCGGCATTAAGAACTGCAACACCCCAAAATTTTTATATATCTTTTTATTTAGCATTAATCAACCATCTATCTTCCCCAATAAAAAATGTGGAGAGGGGTATGACCAACCAGTGCCCAAAATTAATAATTTAAGGCATATTCACCTATAATGCATAGGGCAGCAAAAATTCTAAAATACAGCCCTGATAATGTAAAACATTGCGAAGACTTTTCTTATCTAATTCCCATATATTATTTAAAAACCCTCTGTGTACCAGAAAGACAAAATTCTATATAAAATGTAAGGCATGATAAACTTCCTGGCAAAATCACTGAGAAATAGGAAAAGAAAAAGTGCAAACCAGATCTGGGCCATTAAGGGGTTAAACTACAGACTACATAAATAGTTTCTAGATGAAATGACTACTGTAATGTACTTCACAGGCTGCTGCACATCACAATTTATATTGGTGCTGGAGAGATATGTTGTAAACTGGTACTCAGAAATAAGTAGAAATAGATAGGAGTACAATAATTACCAGGATTAATACCCTCTTGTTATCCCTAATGCTCCTCCCCTCCCACCCTTTCAACAGTATGTTGTTTCCAAAGGGTTAATCCATCGAACCCTACAGCTAGTCTCTGTCATCCAGCATTACCTTGCCCCACCTCATTATCATAATACATGCAGAACGTATTCAAATGTATGCGCACAGCTCAGCGGGACATCCAACATGGCGGCAAGTGGAGGCAAAGGTAAGAGTGGAGCCAGCATGGACAAAAGCATCACCCTTCCACCAGACGAAATATTCCGGAATTTGGAGAACGCGAAGCGATTTGCCATTGATATAGGTAAGTGGTGTGACATTAGGTAATTAGTGACGATAAAACCCTGTACTGGGGACCAGCAAATGCCCTCAGCCAGGCAGTTGTGGCAAGTTAGCTGCTGAACACTCTACTGCTTGGCGTCGAACAGCCTGCTGGGAACTGTAGTTATTCGCGGCTCGCACTGTGCTGCTACATCAGGCGCTAGCTCAAGACTTGGAACTACATCTCCCTGGAGCCATCACGGCCGCGATGACTTCTGGAAGTTGTAGTTTAAATGGACTCGAGTTGAACTCTATAGTAATGAATGTAATATGGAAGTGGAACTTCAACTCCCATGATGCCGTGTCAGATACCCTGAGGGACGTGAAGTAGAAAGTAAACAACCTGCTATAACAGTTTCCACAGATTTGTATTATATAAAGCCTAATGTTTAAGGGAAATAAACAGCTGCTAATTTGATAACCATTTGTTATGTGACATATGGAAGAGTTGCAGTGAGTAATAGTATTGAACATTACGACCTTATGTCTTCCACTGTACTTGTAAGTTGTAATGAGCTTTTGCTTTACACCATGCATGTCTGAAATGCCTACAGGCGTTAATTAAATATTGTAAATCAATTTATATGGATGCTGTCTGGAATGTGGAAAATACTGCATTGACATTCTGCAGTAGGCAGATACCTTTGGAAATTGTCCAGTGTACTGTAATAAATTCAGATGGTGTTTCATTGGTCATTTCTACACTGGCATACAGGTCTTGGCTCAGATGTGTGATGTTAACATGGTAACTTCTTATAACCTCCAGTTTTTGTGTGCTTGTTATACAAACCCTGAGTTACCGGTTTAAAAAAAATTACATGTGTATTTGTTCACTTATGCTATCAACTAATAAAAATAAAAACTGTCAAATACAGCTTATTGAAATTGACTATCAATATGACCTTTATATTTAGGTAAACAGAACTAGATGCATCATATAATAAATGTTGTTACATTATTCTGTACGCTATTATCTAAAACTGGATGCAACATTGTAATAATACATTTGCCTATATACAAACCAATATTGCATTTTGTAGAGATTACTGCTCCAGATATAAATGCCCTTGTACATCAGGCCTATATAATTTCACCTTGTAAGTCCATTACTGAGAAGGATCAGACTCTAATCTAATAGTGCAGTTTGAGAAGCAGGTAGCTTCAGCTAATCTTTCTAAATCGAGTGGTCTTTATTTAGATTGAGTTATACGAGGTGCCTGCTAAATTTTATTTGCCACACTTGTTTTGTCCTTTATATAGATGCAAACTGTTGGTAAATGCAACCTCCCGATATCAGACTGACATGACCTTTATGTATGTCTTAAAAGTGTAGTTCACAGTAATAGCTTCTGTGTAATCATTTTTCCTGCTGGATCTATTGCAACTTCACTAGTTTGTGTCAGCAAAAACTGGAACACACCACAGTTTTCCATCTGGCAGCGACATTAATCTTTTTTTAGTAGGTTAAAAGGAACATTCCCAACTTCATAGTAGAGCTTATATTTCCTTACTTTTCTATGCATAAATGGTTACGGTTAAGTTTACTTCTTCTTATGTTTGCATTTAATGTGACTTAGAGCTGTCATTCTGTGCTATGCTAAGTAATAGTTATCATAGGCAGTAATTGAACAGTGCCACCTAGTGTCCAGTATTTTCTGAAAAATTATTGACTTAAGTTTTAAAGTAAAAATTTTAGAACAAAGCTTTTTTTCTATTTAAGAGTAAAGCTGTCCGTGCATCTGCTACTGTGGATGTTCGGGTTGATTACCGAGCAACCAGATCTTTTTGCAGTTGTCCTGCCACATAGTTGACTAAATTGGATGGATGCAGACACTTGGCGTCACAGTGAGCTGACTGACTACATGCACTAAAAACAAACAAATGGTTGATGTGCATAAAGTGTACACATAAATAGTAGCACAATTATAATAGTTATTTCTTTTTTATTAAAATTGATAAAATTATCCTAGCAATGTACTATGTATCGCATGTAAAATAAACACAAATTCTTCATTTATAAATGATTATATCTATGCCGTTACCAATAATAAAAACCCACATGGATTATATTATATCAGTGTTCATTGGCCTAATAACATTAATAAACTTATTCCTGGATAATCTCCACTGATGGTTGGCAGCATGGTGGCTAAGTGGTTAGCACTTCTGCCTCACAGTGCTGGGGTCATGAGTTCAATTCCAGACCATGGCCTTATCTGTGTGGAGTTTGTATGTTCTCCCTGTGTTTGCGTGGGTTTCCTCCGGGTGCTCCGGTTTCCTCCCACACGCCAAAAACATACTAGTAGGTTAATTGGCTACTATCAAAATTTGACCCTAGTCTCTCTCTCTCTCCCCCCAATGGGGCAGGGACTGATATGAATGAATTCTCTGTACAGTGCAGCGGAATCCGTGGCGCTATATAAATAATTGGTGATGATGATGGTGTCCAGCACACCTTTAAAGGATAAGCATTCCAGTTGGACTAAATCAATGTATCTGTTTTCTTCTCTATAATAAATGCAACACTTCTTGATGCATTTTTCCATTATATGTGGCCTGTGTTTAAGGGAAACCACTAAGTATAGTAGAGTATTGCCTGAAGGAATGTTACATTTGTTCTTGAAAAGAAATAGATACTTTTAGTTCAGCTGGACTTTATGATCTGATACATTTTGGATTCACTGGCAGAAAAGAGATTTAGGGGCCTATTTATCAAGCCCTAAACCATGGGGAACAGCTTTTTAGGCATATTTTCATATATTGGCTATTTAACAAAAGTTTAATGCAGGAGATGTCCGAGACCTTTCCTCAGTTAGGCTAACTATCACATAATATCAAAGTCCCCCTTATTCTCAGTGGGGACTGCAGTATGGACCAATTTATCAAGCTAAGCTTTTCGGAGGATGACCCTGGTAGCTAACACCATGTGAATGATGGGGGAGAGCATCGCAGCAGAGGTATCCTCTGACTTCTCCCCGACAGACTGCATGCTGCTCCCCTCCATCCTATCACTAATTGTTGTCTGAGCAGGCGCAGCTTACGTGCGCAGTGCATAGGTCAGGTCAGAACCTGTAAGTAAAGAAACTTTGATTCCAATCACATTACTATAGACTTCTCACCAGGACAGGCTCTTATCTGGTGATAACAAATGACAACGGGGACAAAATGTGAAGGGTCATAAATAGACCCCTTAGCCGAATATGGGAAATGGCACTTGTTCAGTTAGCGTATGAGGGTAGGTACTTGGTAGTGAATGAAACCGATGATACAGAGCATCATGTGAGCGACCTATTGGGCCTGAATCATTAAGGGGAGTAAAGCAAAAAAAATGAGTAACTTTGCACTGTGGAAAAACCATGTTGCATTGGAGTTGGAGGCCAATTTGAAATACGATGGCAGATTTATAGTTGGATTGGGCATGTCCTAGATGAACCTTAAATTTCAGTGTAAAAATAAAGCTATCAAATATTTGTGTGCTATATGACAAAACAGCCAGTATTTAACTTATGTGCAAAATAATAAACTAATTTGCACCCCTTGTATTGTGACATGGGTTTGTCCAGAAGAAAACCTCCTCATGTTCTTGCCCTACTTTCCTTAATGAATCGGGCCCTAATGAACGTCCGGAAAGCTATTTGATGAGAAATGATGACAGTAGATTTTTTTTTTGTGTTCTTTCAGTTTAGCACTCTGATCTCTACCTGTTTGCATACATATCAATGTGCAACTGATTTATATTGAATATTATAACATATCTCAAGCAAGATCAAGCTATATTACACTCTAGAAGTGCTTGATTGAATTATTTTACATTATAACTGCGGACACATTACTGCTGAAGGAGCAGAATTAAGTACGATTGTGCACTATACACAGACACTTAACTGTGCTACAGTCATTGCGATTTCCATTGAGAGTCCTTAATCACTGAAGGTCTGTTTTACACCGGTGGAAATTATCCAGGAATATGTTTATTAATGTTATTTGGCCAATGAACATTGTTGATACAATATAATTCTTGATTTTATTTTTTTCTAAACGTTATTATCTTAAGGTTGAACAATCAATAATATAGGTGTGTGTGTGTCTGTGTATGTTAGGGAATTTAGACTGTAAGCCCCAATGGGGCAGGGACTGATGTGAGTGAGTTCTCTGTACAGCGCTGCGGAATTAGTGGCGCTATATAAATAAACAGTGATGATGATGATAGGTGCAAGACAATGGTACCAGAGACAAGGTTAAATATTATTCGAATCAGTAAATATAAGCAAATATGGCAGAGACATTCAAAATGCTCCATCTCCAGCATAGCTGGGGGGACAATGTCAACCAAGAGTTTTTATAAAGAATTTATAGGGGAGAGAAGAGAGAAGTGTGAAGCCCAGGGGGTGGAGAAAGATGAAAAAACCATCAAGTAGCAAAATAAAAACTAAATACAGGAGTCAAAGCTAAGCACATAATGTTATATATAGCCCAGGATTGCCATGTTTTGCAGAATGCTTTTGCAGAGTTTATAATGGCCGTCATGTATTCCATGCAGTATACATGCCATATTCTGGTAATTACTTATTGACTTTATTTATTAGTAGATATACAGATGTATCCCTTTAGAAATGAAGAATTTGTGTTATATATATATATATATATATAAATATTTTTATGAATCTTAATAAGCAAATTTTTAGTATAATTGTGTTGCTATTTATGTATATATTATGTACAGATCAAGAATATGTTTTCTCTTGTGTATTTGTATGGTTTAACAATCCCCTAATTTGATGCTACAGTTTAGAATGTTTTTAATAATATAATTATTTGGTAGCGCCATTATAAGGATTAAATATCTTTTAAATATGCGCACACTGTCAGATCCTTGCCACTGGTTGGCTGGAGTTTATGCTAGTCCTGATCGATTCCCATTGGATGCTGATTGAGATTGATGGTTGTTTTGGGGTCACAGAAGTTGAGTATTAATTCAGTCTATAATAAGCGTCTAACTAAATGTATGAGAGGTTTGCTTGCTGAGTGGAGCTATAGAAGTGCACTACAAACTCATTTTAATGGAATTGTAACTGAACAAGAGCTGTAGCACTGATGGTTGCAGGTTTATTATAAAGGAGGAGTGAAGCTGTGAATTTAAGTGATTATTAATATTTGTGGAATAGCAAATATATAAGGCGTTTATGTAAGTGTTTATACATGCTCTCATCCATCTATAGTAGCTTCTCTGTTAGGAAGGAGCTTGTTGTGTGAGTAAACAAAGTGTAAGTGATAGGCTTGTAGATAAGCACTGTGGATTGGTCGATGAATTACCAGGTATTGGGCCAGTGAGCTCAACTGACAAGAGTCTTAACTTTGTTATGTACATTCAATGCTACTAAGATACTCTTTCGGGTATTGCAGCCTATTTAATCAATGTATTCTAGCAACAGGTCACATTCATGCACCTCTCTCACTACTTGGCCTTAAACTCTGCCAACAGCGCTGTCAAATCCAGAACAATGGGAACACTGTAACTTAAATACCTCTACATTACATTGCTTCTATTTAGCTAGGTTTACACAGAGCATAACTTATTATCATTTATTTGTAAAGCGCCATCATATTATGCAGCACTGTGAAACTAATTTTTGTCTTTCATGACGGTCCCTGCCCCATTGAAGCATTCAGTCTAAATACACAAACTTGTTTTTATTGCATCGTGAGGACCCTTGTCTGGAACATGGCGTATAGGGACACCCCTTTCCCAATGCCCTGTCGACAGAACAATCACAGGGGTATGTGTAGGAGCGGTTTGTCACCAGAGTTACCACATGAGATTTACACTTTGACTTTACATAAAGTACTTACACGGGCTGCAAGATGGGGAAAGTGACATTTATTTTGACTGTCTAAGGACATCCCCATTCCCGCATACATAAATTAACAAATAATAACAATGGTAGGGAAAGTTTTGTGTATTCTGGCCACCTGAGGACATCCGCATGCCGCTTACACCGATACCTAGCCATGTAGGCTACAGTCCTGTTCAACTACTTTGCATCATTTCAACAAGTTTAATCCCTCCTTAAAGCTGTTATGTGGTTCTTTATGTAGAATTTCACCCCCCGACCAGTTCCGATCTTTGAGTATGGATGGTTCAGCCATGAAGCACGCAACACAGTCTCGCTTTCTGGGCACCCGGCATGTCTGTATAAACCTCATCAGGTGTTTCTCCACAGCCTGGACTCCTCTCTGTCCCAGGAATTCCTCTGCATTTCTTTGCAACCTGAAAGGAAATAGAGTGGTCCATTATGGCTCCGCAAAATACAGAGAAGGCAAAGTTCTTCTGCCTAGCAAAACTGTGTGCTACACCTACCTGTGGAAGCCATGGCTGTTCACTGGTCCTGTGTTGCCAGGTCCATACACCGCCTCTCTTCTGACGTGGAAGTGTCGACTAAATGCTTGGCCACTTGTCCCTCACAGGAGATTGCTCATCATCCGACATGTCGCTCTGTAGCTTGACCGGTTCTGAAAAGAAACCGATATGTAAATGACCGAGGTAAAAGTCAAAAGCATACATCAGACACCAGATTTTCCACTTACCATCCGGAACAATGTACATCTCGTCCACATTATTGCCTTTGAATTCGGCCAGTCTGCCACTCTCGAGAGTCATTAACAGTTTGCTGATCTTGGCGAGTTGGAGGGTACCTTCTGGGAGGTAGTAATACTGCCGGTGCACTCTGATGTCGTGCCCAAGGAAGTCTGCCAACTGATCCAGTTCTGTGTCGTTTAGGTAGAGGGCCTTCGAGAGAGTGGCAATGTGCTTTCGAAGCTTCGTGGAAGACAGCGTGTGGGGATGCTTGTCCCCACACTCTCGGGCAAACAGTCGTATGCAATCGGAGCCTCTGAAGTGTGACAAGGCAGCTGGTCTGGTGAACATGTAGACTTTTTTTATCCACTCCATATTTGTCACGCTTTTCTGCGAGAAGTTCCACTGCAGCTTGCATGCCTGGTGCCAGCAGGGTGGGGACTTTTCTCCCTCATTTTCCTCTGGTTTCAATGCGAGTGAAGTGCCGGCAGAGCTTCCTCTCAACCTCGAAAAGCGCTAGAGACACACCTTCGTGGAGATCCGAGGTATCTCTTGAGGAGAAGGTAGTCGGCAACATTTTTTAAACGTCCCCTTCCCTTCTTCGATTGAACAAGATCACCTGTGTCAGGGTGACTTTTTCAAGTAGTGCCCAGTGGTTAACCGTAGGCTCGGTGGATAGCCCACTTCGGTAGGCTTGCTGCTTCTTATCAAGGTACAAGGGCATCTTTTTCACATCTTCCGTGAAAAGTAAGAGCTGAGGCATGTTCCACTTGGATTCCTTAAGAGTTTTCAAGGCAGCCGATGAGATCAACTTGTTCCATCTCGCCTCATATAGCGTGCCTCAGCGTTGTGTGCAAAGTTGCCCCTTTTGCGAAGATGTGACAAGTGCATGCAACTTTCTTTCGAGTGCTTGGGGAATTTCAGGGCCCCGGCTACTTAATTCTCATTGCGGTGAACATGCTCCATGTGCTGGGCAATATTTAAGAGGGCTTCTCACAGTACAGGCAGTTCTGCTTTTTGTTATACGCCCTGGAGCCATCACTGTTTCTGGACAGCGTTTGGACAGACACCGCATCGTCTCTTCGACCCTCCGTGTTTAAAACACGTCTAGCAAAGGGCCGAGAATGATCGTACATAGAACTCATCTCTGGGTACCTGCGCACTGCTGCGCTGGTGGGCAACAGGACATCACCGCTGGTGTCTGAACCGCTCTCCTCTGAAGTGTCAGGGGCATACTCGTCTCCACTGCTCTCCGGGCTATAGTCGGAGCTACCGATGGGCTCTGTCATGCTTCAGCGTCCCCACTTTATCTTCAGCAGCAGACGGATTCAACTGTGTCTTTACCCGCTTGGTGTACGAAGCGCCGCAGGATGCAGTCACTTCCGTTTCCTGCTCCTGCTATACATTTGGATGGAATACTGGCCTATAGTGGTGGGAGGCACACACACCTTCTCCCCTCCCCATCGGGGACACACACACACACACACACACACACACACACTTTTGTTCCGACAAATGTGACTCGTGAGGACATACCAGATTTGTATGCTGAGCATATCAGCAAGGTCCCCAGCACTGATTAGCCTTAAAAAGCTTTGTGAAGACCTCAAATTTTGTCCCCACTAAGACTCAAGTGCCCACAGTGTTGGTGGGTCAATGTATCCACAAGCATATGAATGCAAGCACACACACACACACACACTTTTAATCAGGAGCCAGTTAACCCACTAGTATGTTTTTGAAGGAAACTCAGGAAAATATGAGGAGAACATACAAACTCCACATAGGTAGGGAGCTGGTTGGGAATTGACACCACCGCTGTAAGGCAGCAATGCCGACCACTGTACTGCATACTAATTGACTCGCACAGTGTCCCACAGCACACTAACAACGCTATAGGTACACGGCTCAGAAATCGGTTGCAAGACATGAATGCCTGAATGCACTTGATCAGCCTAATCCAAATACAAGGGTGAAAACTGTATCCCCTCTCCAGATATTTATGACAACAACTTACCTTCCGTCCTGGGGTGACAGTCTGAATCTGTCAGTCTTTGAGTTACCTGTGCCTCTCCTTGCCTTTTGCCGGCCTCTGTGCTCTGTGATCCACTTGCACTCACCAGACCCAAGTTCTGCCCAACCCAATATAGAGGTAGGACTAAAAATACAGCACTGTAATGAAGTTTTCAATAGTGTCTGGATCATCTCTGCGTTTGTTTATCCTTCCAAACAGAGCATTGCGTCACTGCATCATATCCCTCCATCTCTCACTATCTTCCTTACACCCTTTCTTCCTATGAAACTGACTGCACCTACGTGGTCTCTTTGTCTGGGCAATTTAGGGAGCCACACAGTTGTATTGCATAACAAATGAAAATAATTGACCTCCCATTTGGGATGCTAGTTAACATTTTGCACCCTGCTTTTTAAGAGGTGCAATATGTAGAATACTAGTTAACCCTAATGTTTCAAATCTGGATTTAAAGTTTGAAGTTTACTGGTCTGTTGAAATGGACACTTTACAACAGTGTTTTGTTTTCCCCTCAGCTCTTTACAGGTAGAAGGTAGGTGGTTCCTTGAACAGTTGCTCTACTTCTGCATATTGAGAGACTGTCATCCTTATGGAACTTATATTGCGCCTGTGGCTATATCACTCTCTTATTGTAGAGTAGTTAAATGTCCAATTTTTGTTTTTATTTTCTGATGAGAAAATAATGGTTAAAAATAGTATTTGCCCACTGGAGGTCCTCAACGCCACCATCCATTAAGGAATGGTTCAGGCGACTAGACTTTTAAATGTCCATAGACGATCTGATCTACCCATTAGCGGACAAGTTCCGGGAATACTACATACTAACCCTTCTGTGCGCCCTCTGGAATAACTGAGACCTGGAGACTTCCAAGGCCCCTTCCCAGTGTCATTTCAGCCCCCTCGCCCACCACGTGCTGGAGAAGTTCTATTGGTACCCCTGGCTCCCATCCCCTATCCTACAAGATAGCTCAAATGTTATACCAATCCTGGTAAAAAATAGTATTTGCTGTGTGTGGAGTGGTTTTAACTCTCATTCATGTCTATTTTCACTTTGCTGCAGTTGGAGTATTTGTACTTCATGTACAGAGATTTATGATCACTATGCCAGTTTGCACGTGACTTTTTACTCAAGCAGCAAATTACTCTTTATGTCCATGTGTTCTCTGTTGCACTCAAGCGTGGTGTTCTGCAGTTACATTGTCGTCCAGATAGGCAATCTTCTCAACAGTGTATAATTAAGATGTGAACATTATGGCGATATGGTCTGGAGAAAGAGATTTCATTGCATACTGTGTTTTTCGTTTTGTGGGAATATGTTTTCGTAGCTGCATATACCTGCTGTAGGAACAAATGGAACAGAAACGCTTGGGGCAAACATAATTAATATTTATAATATTAATATTTTATAAACTACTTTTTGGGATAAAAGTGTAATCTCGGATTTACATTGTTAAAAACAATGTGTTCCTTGGCTCTCCCACCCTCTGTGGGCATTTAGCTATTGGGCCGCCTCCGGATCCCCCAGGCTGGGTGTCGTGCACTGTGGGTAAGAGCCCCGTATGTGTTGACATTTGTTTTTTAATTACATGGGTCGATTTATTTCTGGACATTGCATATAATTTCATTAGTAATAGTCATGGCAATATCCGTGCTTTTCCTTCTCCTCAGCACCCTGGATTTATTTCTGTTCACTGCTTTATAATAGTTGCAGAGGAGGGTGTGAGCAGGAGGACCAATAAGAAGCCACAATACCTGACTCTGGCTTCTTATTCATCTGTGCGATCATACCCCCTCCTCAGCATCACACATCACATGTATTCAGCTGGAGCCGTGAGACCAATCATGGAACACTAAGAATAACCACTGCACTGAGCAGACCTCGAGTCACCTGTGAGCGACACCCCGATTAGGGGGATTTTTCATCCCACCTGGGAGTAAAGTTTTAAGTGATTTATTTTGAATTTTGCATTTTTTCAAGGATTGTAATTTCTGTTTGTTTTCACCAATTAATTGGTGGCACAGGGCTAGGTTAAAAGAAAAATAATCCATTGGTTCTAGAAATTAAAATAGGTCTTTATAACAAATGTCTCTCTAGTTGTGTGTTTGTGATAGATCTTTGGAGGATATATAAAATTGCAGGCTGTATAAATAACTAGAGGAGATATATTGATGATATCTTTTTTGTTATGTGCAACGTAGACGATCCCTCCCTTCACCCCATTTTAGATGGTAGCTAATATAATATGACATTTACAAGTACTATTTATTGGTGAGCATAGACATATCTCCCAATTTCCCTGGTATCAGGACAAATGTTGAATCGGGGCTGTCCTGTCTAATACTGGTCAGTTGGGAGGTATGAATCTCTTTGGTATGCTCTCTCCGTCACGTCATATTGCCGATATCATCAGACTTGAACACGATTGTAAAGTCTGTTTGTGCTTCTGATTTTCCAGCACACTGAAGATTGTAGGAACTACAGTACAGCTAAGTGCTATATACACTCTAATAGAGCATGTGTGTATGGCGAATGCTTACACGTACAATAGGAATTGCAGATTTAACCAATAATAGACAAAATCCTATGTAAGTGGCGGTAGCCTTTAAATATCATCTGCTATGTTCGTATGATGAGCAGTGGATGCATTCTGCATAGTCGCACTAGTTAATAATCTATGTAAAATATTTATTGTAAACTGCTATTTATTGTTACAAATTTGCTGCTTCTTGACGTTTGGAGAACTTTGGCCAGGCCTGGCCTCTATGGCAGTATAATAAAATATGGATTATAATGCAGGAAAGTGATGTGTAGAATCGGAGCCCATATCTTGTTAACAGCCCAGGGCCAGTGGGAATAGAGATTTACCAGCTCACCAGACCAGTGTTTCTATCTTTGCATAGACCCAACTAAGTTCTTGTGATGTCATCGCTGTTAACTGTTGACGTCTATTTTACGCTCTATTTAAGTGGTGTTTAGAGCTTGGTTTGTATTCTCACAGCACTAATTGTATATACTCTGCTTGTCATACTGCAGGTGTATGCCTAGTGGTGTCATTTAATTTTATTTATGTCCACTTTTCCCCACCAGGTGGGTCCCTAACAAAGTTGGCTTATTATTCTACTGTTCAGCATAAAGTAGCCAAAGTCCGATCATTCGATCACACAGGAAAGGTAAGTTTTTATTTTCTTGTGTGTGTGTGTATAGTTCTAGGTAACATTTGTACCAGGGATGAAAAATACTTTGTGACAAACACAAATTTAATGGCCTTGAGTTGGTTATTTGAAATGTTTAAGAAAAATGTCAGCTATATCCTCCCCTCTCACTTCTCTCCTTAGCATTTATAGGGTATTCCCTGGGTAATAATTTATTTTATGATTTAATTTTGTTTATGCCTTGCTTTCAAATGCTGTTATGAACCCTGTAACGTGTATACAAGCTAGAGCTGCAATTGGAAATCACGCTTGACAATATTTTAACATGCAATGTGCTTAAATACTTTATTAATATTGTATGGAAATAACATTTAGGGGTAAATGTATCAAGCTGAGAGTTTTCCGGCGAGTTTGAAAAGTGGAGATGTTGCCTATAGCAACCAATCAGATTATAGCTGTCATTTTGTAGAATGTACTAAATAAATGACAGCTAGAATATGATTGGTTTTTCAAACTCGCCGGAAAGCTCTCAGCTTGATACCTTTACCCGTTACTGTTCAAAAGCAATCTTAACCTGTGACTTTACTTTCACATGAAGAGAGCGTCTTGTGTGTGGTATCCATTCATTGAAATCTAGCTTGACTGTAACCAAATATAATGTAACTGGCGTGATTTCTTATCACTTGTCTTATGACTTCATCTATGGGATAATGTACCTGTTACTGTAAATAAGGATATTAGAAGTGACTTATATAATCTGTAATAATTTACTTTAGGGAGGTAGGTTAATCCTTATAATACACACTTTTTAATAATGATAAAAACAACAACAAAAACACACACTGAGAAATAAACATACCCCAAAACAAAACTCAAATGGTACAAGTACACATACAGCACCCTGGTGGGCCAGTGTGGAGATATAAGTCCCATTGCTTGGTGGCCCAGTATTATTATGTTTATTTACAGGGCACCACATGTCAGTGGTGAATATAGGATACATGAAACGTACAAGGGAGATAAAATAAATGCAGACTTGAAAAAAGGGGTGGGAGGGCCCTGCTCATGAGAGAGCTGACAATATAATGGGACAATTGCACAGCCAAGATAGCAAGGGGGGCAAGTGTGCCTCAGGGTGGAGATCGGGACAGTAGTGAGGGTGTATCAGTGGAGGCTGTGGTGCGGTTCTGATTGGGCGGAGTAGGGCGTTCCAGCATTACTTCTATCTGAGCTCTATTTCCACTCCTGCACTACACTCACACAGGAAACTAATGAGACAGTAACAGGCTCATAACATCCAGCATTCTCTCTTCCCTGAGCTCTTCTGTCAGAGTGACAGACAGTAGCTTCATGAGCGTTCATTCAATGAGCGCTTTCCTTGAGCTGTATCGCTTAGAGAAACTGATTACAGAAAAAGTAAATGTGTATTATGTGACAAATCCACCAACTCTGTGTTTCTCTGTAGTAATAAATTACTGTATAGTAAGGTAAATACATTATATTTTTGCTTCTTTTTAGGACGCTGACCATGAATTGTTATATGAAATATCTGAACAGGAAGAGATCACAGCCCGGCTTCATTTCATTAAATTTGAAAACACTTATATAGAAACTTGTCTGGACTTTATAAAAGATCATCTAGTGAATACGGAGACAAAGGTCATCAAGGCGACTGGTGGGGGAGCTTATAAATTCAAAGACCTCCTTGAAAAGAAACTGGGATTAAAGTGAGTTTAGTTGGAAACATTAAAGTGTAAAATATATTAGGTGATGAAGATCTCCCATAAAATATTTATCTTTACTCTTACCCATAATGGAGATACCCAGTAAACATATGAGTAAGAGGATTTCTAAGATTGTATTTGCTTTAATCATCTTTGCCAACCATTTAACATTGAATTCCGGGAGATCCCGGGCAGGGGGCGGGAGGGGGCGGGGCGCGGTCAATCGCATCATTTTGGCCCCACTTCGGCGACAGAAATGTAATTTTGCCGTGGGGGGGCGGGGCCAAAGGGAATCGCATAATTGTGGCAATCAAATAGCAATATGTGGGATACTTGCCTGCTCTCCCGGGAGTCCGGAAGAACTACCCGAATTTTGGGAGTCTCATGAACATTCCGGGAGAGTATAGCTTTAATGCATCATAAGGATTTCACTTTTCCTATGTTTTGGGCTCAAATGATCATGTTGCTCATTTTCTCTCCAATGTGGCCATACAATTCCTCAATTCCTAAAGATAAACATTCTGCATCAATAACAAGTATATAAGAGTAAAGTTCTTGTTTTAAACGTTTTATAAGTTAAGAGAGTTGAACATATATAGGTTTTATAATTTTGTGTTCAATCTAATTGTTTGCAAAGGGTAAGAGTACCTATTAAAACAGGACAAACGAGTGAGTAGACCAAAGAGCATGAGATTGTTCACGGCATCTAAACACTAAACAAAGGCATACCTCCCAACTGTACCGATTTTGGTGGGACAGTCCCGATTTTAGGGCTCTGGCCGCTGGTTGGGAACTTTGGGAGGTATCTTCCGTTCTCGGCAGCGTTGAACGGGTGCAACACTCAAGGTGCTGCAGTGTTTGGAGCGGAAGGGAGATTTGTAATGGTCTACAGCACTAGGCAGCCCTCTGTGGGCGTGGCCACAACCCCATCATGACATGGCCACGCCTCTATCTTGACATGGGCATGCCCCCTGACACACTGCCGAGGACTGAAGTGTTTAGAGGTATATAAAGGTCATATACTTACACTTTTCTGTAAATTAAATGTTTTTAGTTTGTAAACCACAAAAGGAAGTCTAGTCTGAGAGCTTTAACATAAAGTCCACATTTACTAGACACAGCGGAGTCAGATATTTTGTGGTCTGAATCAGTATTTATGAGAATGTAGCCTATCAAATCAGCACTAGTTGCTAGTGAACAGAGAGGCTTTGTTATCATTCATATTTGTTTAGTCAATCCAATGATGTGTAGGTGAAAAATATTCTTTTAATAGCAAAATGAAAAATTGCTTTGTCTACAGCTACATAGAAATAAATATTTTATGTATCTTAAACTATGTCTTTCACCTACATTTTTAGACGGGCTTTAAATCACATTTGCCTTGTGTCATTATTCTATACTTCTTTATTTTTGTTGAAGTTTTTTGAGTCACTGTTAGCACTTAATCTAGCAGTATATGTTAATCTGTGAATGAAGTCTATGAGTACATTACCCATATTGTCTGTGATCTTAAATTTTATCTGGTTATACAAGATATATAATGTTTCCCCTACTGTAAATAATAAGGATATTAGACGTCGCCAAGGAGTTCTGGGACACATGGCCCAACGACTTCACTACAGTGGGTTGACTGTGATATATCCAGTGTGTGTGATTCCTCTATTGGATCTTACCGAACCTCTATGGGAGTTGCTTAGTTCATAATGGTTTTTGATTGGTTAGGCTGTGGTGGGCTTGGGTCACAGTCATAATAAAAGTACTTGGAACCATTATGTGCCTCTCTTTTCCTTTTTGATTTCTGTCCAACCCCCCCCCCCCATTTTTTTAAAGTGGTGGATGTAGGGTGTACATGGTGATATGCCACGCCGCCACTTCTCCTACTGCCTTCAATATAAAACTATCAAATTCCATCCACTTACATCTTCCAGTTTATAGATATATTAGCATCACTTGTGTATTATATATAAGATAATCTTCCCTCTAGTGTCAATTACTCGGATAATAGAAGTCAACAAATAATACAGTGATTTATAGAAATATAAAGTACAATTCTACATGCGGAGTGTTCTAGTACATACACAGAACTCCAAGGACACCTCTCTTGTCCTTTATAATATACAGTAAGTGTTATGTGTATTCTGTATATTAGACAGGTGCTCCTAATGAATACTTAAGTGATGATATCACTTTCATCTAGATGTTATTTACAGAAGATTATACATGTATTAACACATCTGCTCTAAACATTGTACAGTGACTTGCATTTCTTTAATACTTGCTAAACTCTTTTTTCCTATGTTAACTGTAGATATACTGTTTTTTTTTTTTGGTTTTTTTTAACAAAGGTTCAGAAGAAAGTCAAAGTGTAGTGGTGTATTTATTGCCATTTAATTCACAAGGCACATCCCTCAGTTCCTAGACTGTGACTAACAGGTTGTTATGGGACAAAATCCTGCTATGAAACCATCGGCAATGTTCCTGTGTATGATTATGTACGATTTTCAGTCTCCTAGTTAATGAAAATGTTATCACTCAGCAACTGTCAGCCAGGGGTGGACCATATACAGATGGAGCACATTTATATGAGACAAGTAGAATGACCAAGCGCCTGTTGCAGGGTGTGTTGATCATGCTGTTCTTATCCAACCTGATGTATCGCCCTTGTTTTGGGGGTCACATATATGCCTTAAAGATTCTGTAGCGTGCTGAAAGGATTTATTTAAAAATGAATTGAGTATGCAGCTTAACATTTAGTTTTGGTTGGAGTTCAACATGTTAAGCTGAAATACTTACCCGTCAGCTCTATGCTACTATAATTTTGCTGGTTTCTGATAGGTAGCAATGTTGTCACTTTGTTTTTATGTCCAATCAAGAAATCTGAATTCGTACTGTGCTATGTATATTTATTAAATGTTCTCTTGCTCCTATATCAGACTAGAAAACAATATTCAGTGACCGTGTTTATAAAGCACTTTAAACTACAAGGGCAGATCCACGTTTACCTGAATTTATGTAATTCATATTTTCCAGATATTATGAGTGTTACTAAAGGTTTTTCATACTCGATCCATTTATTATGTCCAGTTTTTAGTGGCCATTTAAAGTGACGGGTCCTTATTTTTTGTTTTAGTGCAGATATTGCAGATCTCCTCTCCCTTCCTATACAGAGCATGCTCAGTATGCAGCTCTACCCTACCAGCCCCCAGCTCAGAGGTGTAGTGAGCTGACTTGGAACAAGGCATACAAGGGGACGTACAGTTTAGCATGCTAGCCGAGTTGATTAGAATGCTAAACAGGCTGTTAAGCATGATTATCATCAGAGTAATAGAAGCTCTCCTGGGCTAACAGTGTAATGGGGGGTGGGGGCTGGAATATTTTCTTTTCATTTGCTACAAGCAATGTAGACTGTGTTTCCTAAATATATGTGATACAACTGGCAGCTAATAACTTGGTTTTTTTTAACAGACGCAAAGTATATTTCACCTCTGTAGCCTCCACCCATCAGCCACATCCTGTTTTGTACATTGCTTTGTTGCTTTGATTGCTTATATACATTACTTGCTTCTTGGTTATGTAATAATACAGACTTTTCTTCCTTCAACTAATATGATCTGTTTTCACGTATGACTGTAAGTGTATTTTGACTGATGGTGCAGAGCAGGTTTGTGTCATATCACAATGTCATGTCACAGACTCTAAGCACGTTATATAAAGGCATTGGGTAAAAACACCAACTGGAGTGAAAAAGATTAAGTAATGTGCATCAGTTGGGAGGACAGAAAGCTGTGGAGGGTTGTCCAAAAGTAAACCCCACATACTATTTGTTGTTTAAACTTTGTTTACTGTGTTTATTTCCTTAGAAATCTGCAGATTTATTGTTCATGTCTAATGTAATGGGCTCTAATCTCTTCTGTTGGTTTGTTCTAGAGTGGACAAAGAGGATGAAATGACCTGTCTTATAAAGGGCTGTAATTTTGTACTAAAGAATATACCTCATGAGGCGTTTGTCTACGTGAAGCATGCAGATCCAGAGTTTCGATCTCAAACCACTCACCCGAACATTTTCCCCTACTTACTAGTTAACATAGGTTCTGGGGTATCCATAGTTAAGGTAAAGCGTGTGTGTTTAATTTATTATTGTAAATTGTGTTGTCTATTCTCTAAATCAGAGTTTTGCAAGTTTTAATTGTCCAGCTGCTGCTTAACTAACCTTCCCACAAACCGCAGCCAAAAGTTGCATCTCTTGCCTACTCTCCCGGAATACCCGGGAGGCTCCTGAATTTCAGGGAGTCACGGACTCCCAGAACAGTAGGCAAAGCTCCCGCATTTGCCGAAATTCAGGGCAGTAAAGGGAGGGGTGGGGCTTAATTGTCAGTAAGCTCCGCCCCCTCCGTTCAATGCCGTGAATTTCGGCTTTTAATAGTGGGGGCGGGGCTATGGTGACACGACAATGTCACGGCGCCCTCCTTCTAACCCATGTCACATGACTGTGAGATCCGGGAGAGAAATTTTAAAAGTTGGCATGTATGCTCTTGTGACTTACTCATGAGTGGCTGGAAAAGATGTTCATGGGCGTTGAAGTTTGGCAACAGTATTAGTGACTTGTTACTTTCTCCTGTTTGTGCTGGTTGCTGTAACCATACCGATGGCACAAAGATATAACCGCTTTATACTATAAATATTATGCTGTGGTGACCTTCTAGCTCATATCTATGAAGCAATATATGGTCCGTGTACTTGTGTTTTTAGGAACAAATTGATGCAGTAATTAGATAACATGCACAGTGTTTGGCTGTTCTTGATCCTCTTCTTTAAAAACATGTTTATATTGACCATCACGGATTCCTGTGTTAAGTTAGTGCTACTCTACCAAGGGAAAATGTGGCGTTTAACAGACAAATGATTAGCGCTTGTGTACATGGGCCTTTATGTGAATATTATATAAAGTCACATGACCACAGTGCTTTTAAATTAAGGTACCAATTCTGTTTCCAATTTCCCTAAATATTTTACTGGAAGTCCTTGTTGCCTAAATCAGTGGTATGCATTTCCTATAATACAGAAGTAGTAAGTGTAATGAAAGTGATACTGCTTTTGCCTGGTGTGACTGTAGTCCGGAGGCTTCAGGACACTATGCAAACGTCACATCAAACACCAACTGCCTAACTACAGTATCACCACCCCATTCATTAAAGTATATTTTTTTCTGGTTTTCTCACAATATTATGCATGATTAATTTTTTAATTAAATGCATAATAAGAGTGAGAGGACATCGGAACTGTCTCTCTTACGTGTGCAAAAAGGATACCACTGAAAGTACAGAATGAGCCCCAAGATGTACATTTAAGAGGTGGTACAACGTGCAAGTGTGTTTCAGAGTGTAAATAGCAGTGTGCTCCTTCACCCAGTGAGAAGTGCCCCTATAAATGGCAGATGATTTAATCATATCTGTGATCATAGCAGTCTCATTCCTGTAGATTGCACAGTATCCGTAAAAGCCATGTGACCTTCTTGACAGACATCCAATGTGTGATAAAAATCCCATTCATCTAATCAACAAATATAATGTGAAATATCTTTTCTTTGGCAGGTAGAAACAGAGGACAAGTTTGAACGGATTGGAGGAAGCTCTATAGGAGGTGGTACATTTTGGGGGCTTGGAGCTTTGCTAACAAAAACAAAGGTCAGCCATAGCAAAGGGTTGCAGCTAAGATTTGGTCTATTGAGCAATTAGTTGCTGGCAGTTTGTGTTTCTGCATGATTTGACATTGGGGGAGAAACTGAAGTACTACTAAGCCTAAATATGTAAATGTCCCCACACCTTGACAGAAATTAAGATGTTTCCTACACAGCAAATGCAGATATGTTTGGTGCAAGCTATGGTTCTGTTTATCAGGCATTTTTAAGGTTGCTATAAGTGGCTGTAGTATCCTTTAATGGGATTATTGGCAGAAAGTCTTCTGTATGTAAGAAAATATGTCCCCATACACAGTCTTTGTATTTGTACATATCATGGCATAATTCATAATCATCTACTCCTCACCAAGTCCTAAAAGTTTATGAATCTAATCTCGCAAGACAAATTTAAGATATGAAATAGTATCCTTTTACCCTAGCAACAACCTGCTCTGTTCTTTTCCTGGCACATTCTCTTCTTCTGATCCCACAAATGAAGATTAAGGGGTAAATTTATCAAGCTGTGGGTTTGAAAAAGTGGAGATGTTGCTTATAGCAACCAATCAGATTCTAGCTGTCATTTTGTAGAATGTACTAAATAAATGACAGCTAGAATCTGATGATTGCTATAGGCAACATCTCCACTTCTTCAAACCCAAAGCTTGATAAATTTACCCCGAAGTCTCTACTTTCCTTTTCCTCCCAGTCTACCACATCCCATCCTTAATTAACATATGTAATATCCCCTTTTGCACTGATATCTTTCCATCATTATTCAAGCATGCAGTAATTACTCCTATTCTGAAAAAAAAAAAAAATCTCTCGCCTCCCATTCTCCTCCTGGTTACTTCAGGCTTGTTGACATTTTCCTTACATGGTTCCTTTCCTCGTGCAACCTGTTGGACCCACTTAAGACCGGTTTCCCAACACTTCTCGGAGACTGCACTAACTAAGGGGGTCAATGATTCCATCACCTTTCAAAATCTAAAGGCTGTTTCTTGCTTCTAATTCTCCTTGACCTTTCTGCTGCATTTGACACTCTTGGTTACTCTCATACAAATGCTGCATTCATGACCCTGTCCTATCCTGGTTCTCATCCTATTTATCATACAGTTCCTTCAGTGACCATTTCTCTGGATCCACCTCGTATTTATTGGAGGGTTGGAGTACCAGAAATCATGGTGCTAGGCCCTTTGTTCTTTTCTATCTAAGCCTCTTCTCTTGCAAAAAAAAATAAGTTCATTTTTGGAATTTCAGTTTCTCCTCTATGCAAATGACACCCATATTTATCTTACCCTCTGGATCTTAAACCATCTATGTTGGTCCTTGTTAACAAATGCTGCTGTTTGATCTTGGATATCCTCTCGTCACTTCAGGCTCAACCTTTCAATAAACAAGCTAATAATATTCCCACCAGCCAACAGAAGCTACCTAACTTATAATCGTATATCTGTTGACAACTCGCCAATAAACCCTACCCCTCAAGCTTTCTGTGTAGGTGTCTTCCTTTACTCAAAACAGATTGATTGTTCCCCACAATCAATCTGTCCCCAAATACTGCTACATGCATCTAAGAAACGTTTCCAGAATATGCACATATCTTATGATACTGCAGTAATTTTAATTTACGCTCTTATAATCTCCCACATTGACTATTGTGATTCCCTTATTACTGGTCTTCCCAATACCCAGAGTTTCTCAACTTTCCGTTTTCAATCCCTCCAACAGTAAAAGTTTTAAGAATATTTGTGCTTGAGTACAGGTGACTTAATTAGTGCCTAATTTTGAATTAGACATGGATAGTCTTAAAATCTGGACTGCTAGAGAGACTTGAGGACTGGAGTTAGGAACCACTATCCTATCTAGATTTTCACCCCCACCATACACTTTGAATACAGCAGCTAGACTAATTTTCTTTGCCAAACATTCCACTGCTGTCACACTCTGCCAGTGCCTACATTGGTTGCCTGTACTTCACTGAATCCAATATAAAACTATATAATGCTTATACTAACAGATAAAGATATTAACAAATCTAAATGACCAATAGCTCTTCACTCCCTGTTGTGCCCAAGATTGGTACCTCTCATCCATACTCAATACTTGATCCCTTGAGGATCATATTCCTGTTGCATTTTTCATTCCAGGCTTTAGTTGTCAGACATATGGCCTCATGGTTTCCTCTAGATCTGGTGTCAAGTTTGTAGTGGACTCCATGATTTTAAGGCATCCAGGTCCTGGGGCTGCAAAACAATCCCAGATCATCATCCCTCCATCACCATGATTGATGGTTGTTATTATTAGGTTCTTGTTGTGAGGAGCTATGTATTGGTCTTCACCAAACACAGTATATAATTGTGCATTAAGTCTAAACAACCCCATCGTAGTCTTTATGTGATGGTGGGGACAAAAGCTACATCCAGGGATCAACAGGCCTAAAGATGAAACATTTCTTGCACCATCGTATGGTCTGGTCTTTGGGTACATTTTGTGGGGCGACCACTCGTGTGAAGATCGGTCTTCTGTTTTCTTGTAAAATATCTTTTCTGAATATAGAATGGTGGACAATTTGTTTAGAAATGGATGTATATCCGTTTCGAGACTGAACTGTTGCTCCTCTTAGAGTTCATATCCTATGTCTTTTTTCCTTGACATGGTGTTAACACATACCTGAATGCTCAATCCTGAAGTTTCTGTTTTTAAATAGAGATGGTGTATATCAAGGCTTTTATATAGAGGGGGTAGCATTTCAGGGGGTAGTAGTAAGGTGTACGTATTTCTTCACATATATATTTTTCATGTTGATTTATTTTTTGTTGAATAATAAGAAAAGAAAATCTGTTATGGATTATTTGTCATGTGACATTACATTTATTAAATTGTATGACTTAGCGTGGACTAGATGATTGTTATTAGTGTCCTGATCTGTAAAACAGATATGAAACAAGTACTTTCTTTCTGTCATGGCTGTGTGTAAAAACAGTCTTTGTGCCTTTTGGAACCTACCGTCAAAGTTCTAGTAGGTAATAAGAAATACAGTAGGAGAACTGGTTTATGTAATGCAGCCCGTAGGTAGCCAAGTTTTCCACTCGTTGTTACAATGCAGTGGCTAAAATATTTTAAAGGAAAAATCTGTAATTGTTAAGAATATTTATTTTTTGTTAGTATTTTTGTGTAAATGTAAGTCCAGAAGTGGATTGAACGTTTCATCTCATTAAAATAAACATGTTTGATATCAACAGAAGTTTGATGAATTACTACAGCTGGCTGCTAAGGGACAACACACAAACGTTGACATGCTGGTGAAAGACATCTATGGAGGCGCTTACCAAATCTTGGGATTAACCGGAAACCTGATTGCAAGCAGCTTTGGCAAGTCCGCCACGGCAGACAAAGGTACTGCACAGAAGCAAGTCTGAGTGTGGGTCTGGTAAACTCTTTTCTTGCTAAAACTGTGTTCCTAATATATTGCAGATTGATAACCAGAAAGTGCCATACGTTTGAGAATCATTGTAGGCTTTATTTTGGACGAGCAGTGTGTTGTTTGAAGCAGACCGATTAGCTCTTTGTCATGGACTGCATTGAAATGCCACCATTTATGATTTTGTGTTGACTTATTCAGATGGAACAGTGTACGCTTCTATAACATTGCTTTATGAGATTTCATACAATTAATTGATCTATTTCCATCTACATCAGTCAACAGCAGAATGGTGCTTATTAAGCTACGAGCTTGTTTTCCAATTCATATATAGAGGAATTCTTCTTTAAATCTCAATATCAGTGCACTGGTTAGGACTGTGTAATAATAACATATTGAAAGTTCCGGTATATATAGATCCATCTATTCAAGTGCAATGTGTATTGTTATTTTTTGTATGTTTGTGTGTTGTTTTTTTTTATTAAAGTATGTTTGATTCAATTTGAATGAATGATTGATTGTTTTATATAGAACAGTCTTTATTTGGAGAGTGGATGACTGCACTCATGTAGCTCTGCCTTGTGACCTCTATGCAGACAGGAGCATATGCCTACAACATGCAGAAATATTCCCTTCCTAGTGTGTAACAAGCAATCTAGTAACCCTGCAGAGTCCCAGTTTCTGGGTGTTTGAGAACAACGCTACGTTGAAGCTTCTCCCTACTTCCCAATTATCCACCACCGCACATTAGCGAGTGGACAGGGTTGAACACAAACCACAAACTTGTAATCGCCCCATCTCCTTTGCCACAGTGACCAGGCCCATTGTTAGTTTGTTACACCAGTGTTGTCATGATCAGTGTTTCCCTATGTGAGCTGGGCACTGCTGCAGTAATAGCGCAAGAGAGAAGAGTGCAACGATATGTGGATTTACTTTTATAAGTGTTACATACGTGCGTATTTATCTTTTTGTTTTTTTTGTGACAAATGTTTATTGACGGTCAGGTAATATATACAGTAAGAATCAAGTACATTTTATATCACATAGAGCACATTAGTTGAAGAGCTCTCCGTTTGCCGGAAAGAACAGAAGTCAGATTCTAATTCAAGATATGGAAAAATGACGACTGGTAATTTTTAAGTTATATTAAGAAAGAAACGGAGCAAGAAAAAGAAAAGAGAAAAATAGAAATAGAGAGATGAGATAAGTAGAAGGTGGTGTGGCCGGGACCACCCCAGGGTTAGGGGAGAAGCAGCGTATTTATCTTTTAACTGGTTTTCTCTTGTGTACTTCTGCTTCCTCACTAAGAGCTTTTCTTTTTCCTATAAGCTAACAGTCTATACTGTCCAATGGGGGGTTCTGGTGTGTTTTTAATGCATTGGGTGGTGCGATCTATGTAAGCACACCGCCATAGCCACTGTGCTTCCTAAATAAGTCTGTAGCATGTTCTGTTTGGACCAGTGATACTTCTTTTACTCATTTGTTTACATTACATAGTCTCTATCAACCACCTATGTTACATTATTGAAGTGTTTCATTGTGGTATACTGTGTGCTTTTGTATTGTATTTATTTATTTTTTACAAAGTATCAAAGAACAGATGTGTGAATGGTAAAGGCATTTGTGTACCTTTTTCTGAACTCCACAAATGTGACCATGCTCAATGCTTCCATAGATTTCTCCAAAGAAGACATGGCGAAGAGCTTACTGCACATGATCAGCAATGACATCGGCCAATTAGCTTGTCTGTATGCCAAACAGCACAACCTCTGTCAGGTGTACTTCGGAGGGTTTTTTATCCGAGGTCACCCTGTTACAATGCACACCATCACTTACAGCATCAACTTCTTTTCCAAGGTGAGCTTTGAATATCACTTTTGGTCCTTCACCTTGGACTCCCTTTATGTGTTGTTTTGGGCACTTACTATAGCTGCGACTGTTCTACCGCTCACCCTCCACAATCCTTGGATTTAACTGGAGCAGGAGAGATGCAGCAGAGTCAGTTTAAAAGACACACTGCTGCTTATTGTATGAACCCCACCAAACTGTTGAAAGGAAGACTGGGGATTAAATGAAGACAATAAAATAGTTTAAAGTATCATCTGGCTGCTAACTGCACACCCTGGGCCTGAGTCATTAAGGAGAGAAAAGCATAAAAAGGGAGTAACTTTGCACCTGGGCAAAACCATTTTGCATTCGAGGGGGGAGGTAAATATAAAATGTGGGGACAGATTTATAGTTGTCCTAGATCAACTTTAAATTTCAGTGTAAAAATAAAGCTATTAAGTATGTGTCTGCTACATAAAAAAACAGCCAGTATTTTCCTTACGTGCAAAATAATAAACTAATTTGCACCCCTTGCATTGTAACTTGGTTTGTCCAGGAGCAAATTTACTCCTTTTTTTTTTGCCTTACCTTTCTTAATGACTCTGCCCTCCTATCTCTTAGTGTGGATTAACAGATGTTTTATTTCTATGCTGGATGTATATTGTGTAATCTTTTCACTGTTTCTCTACCACTTCTCCTTGAAAGCTGCCCACAAAAGCAGTGGCTATTATTATACGACTTTCGATATTACCAAAGTATACTTTTAGTGCAGATGGGGCCATGGCTGGTTGAGGGTCCGTTGGATTTCATCATTTCTTTTGAATTAGTACAGATGGCAGATAAATGTCCTTTGCATTGTGTTTAACATTCTCTTATATTTAATTTTCCCTGTGCTTGTAACTCACTAAGACAATTCGTCAACCCCCCATGTAAAAAGACTGTATGAAAAACAAAAAAAAAACATCTAGAGAGTCAAATAAAATTACCCTATGGGGAACAGAAATCTTATTTATTGCAAACAAGTCCAGTTCTGTTTATAGTATTTTGTATCTTTTGCATTACTAAAACATGAACTGCTGTACTGAACAGTTGCAATAAACAAGAAAACACTACTGTACAATACTTACAACATACTGCATGTGAGAATATTCTGTGGTGTAAAATTGGGGAACTGTGGCATTAGAGGACTGTGGGGGAAAAAATGTCATATGGTGGTTTGACTGTATTAGTTGGTAGCCAGTTTCCACGCGTACAAGGCTTGGCTAGTAATAGATGTTTACAAAAAGATTAATTTTGTCTGTCCCTGCCAACTGGAACTGCAGTCAAACATTCAGACAAATACAGACACAAGAAGCCTAATCTCTGTCTCCTTATCTGTCTGTTCTTAATGGATAGGACATGGCCGTTGGCAGATATTCCTTATGAACATTCCGCCATGATACACAAAGCTGTCCATACATTAAGTTTTATTTTTAAAGGCTTGTCTAATTGCTGGGGAGTTTGGGAAAATGACATATTGGAGTGTGAGATATTATTCCACTTGCACAGTTTTTTATTATTGTTGGTATATAATGTAAACGGCAAACAAATTTGTTACATCGGAAGTCAAATTTAGAGTATCAATGAGGTTCCTGACCAAAGAGCTTACAATCCAGTTGAATAGTGAGAGCCATAAACTGATAGAAGCATAGGTGAAGATACACAAAATGCTACTTCCTGATCACAGGTGTTTACGTACACCGTAACCTCCATCATATAGAAGGGTTTCTGCATCTTTGTGACTAGATCAATTTTCTAGTTTCGATCAGCAATTCAGTTTGTTAGATACAGTGAATACTTTTTTTTTTTTTTTTCTTGGACGTAAACAAGGCAGTTTTTTATTATTATTTTTTTTTCAAATTAAAGGCGTTTATTAAATTAATAATATTGTATGGTGTAGGAGAAAACGATAGCAGTTTGGCTAGGACCAATGCTCCTAATATCACAGTGAGGGTCATTTACCCTCTTGATATTAATACATGGGGAACCAAACGGAATGCAAGCAAGCATCAGTGAAAAAGTTCCACACCCAAACCAAAACCGCCCCACAAGGGGTACCAATAAAACACGCCCGAGCAGGTTTTGGAACCCAAAGTACTTGCAAAGGACCTCTAAAAAGAGGGAAGGAGGGCAGGCAACTTCTCCTGCAGTCTAGAGGGAGAAAACCATTAGCCAGGGAAATTTGTAATGTGGCCTCTGATCGTGACACAACAATAGGCATACCCAAGACTCACTTTGCCTGCTCACTTAAACCCCTTAGCCAGGGACACATATAGCTCAGCTTTTAATTTTCCTCGGCTTAATTTATCCCTCAGTTATAATAATATATAAGTAACATGAATGTAAGTAAAATCTATCCATATAATGAATAGTGACGTCACTTGTGTCACATGACTCAATATTAAAGCGCTCTATGACAGAATGCATAACTGTTAGTGAAGTCCTCATTTATGTAGCGCACATTTATGTAAATTTATGGAGGTGCGGTCTGCCTTGAATTGTGCAAGGGCACCTACATTTCCAGCGATGCATACGTTTATGGACCAAGAAGTGTGTCAAAAGTTTGCAATAGCAAATGGGAATAGTTGTGCAGAGTGAGGACAATACGTGCAAAGAATGGGGTAGGCGCTCCGCACTGCTGCAAAAACAAGTTCTAGATTTAAAAATTTGGAGAGGGCGCATTTTTAGGCTGTTCCGTGCTGTGTGGAGGACACACGGTCATTTCCACTTCGCAAAAAGGAATTGATTTTTGCACCAGAACTGGAGGAGATTGGGTCCTATACTTTTACTGGGATGTGTCTTCCAGATATGCTTCGGTGGAGAAGAGTATTCCTAGGCGCTCTTTGCCGATTGTGAGACAAATCTTCAAACACACAAATGTGTCATATATAATAAAGACGTCTCCTCACTTTCATGGTTACAGTAAGGACATAAATTAAGGACATGCTGAAAAGGTTAATCTAATGAAAGGTGTGGTTTTAAAGTGGTAGGAAGTGATGGCTACACTTGTTAAGTACTAATCTCGCCCCCTTGGTCCCCTCCACGGTCTGGTAACACTTGGTGGCATCTTATTACGTGAGCCCGACCACTGGCTCCTTTGGGCTCCTAGTGCTCCACTCTGACACTACATGACGTGGAGGCTTTATTGTTTACAATGCATACAGCACCACTGTGCATCTTGCTTAATCTATATGGGTAATAAGTAAAGCAATGTAATACAGAGACATCAAATCAAATGAAAACAAAACCAGCCAAGCTTTAAACCTTGAATTCTATTGTCACTGCGAATGGAGTTGCCCCCACTGCTTCTATTTCTGGTGCCCGGCTTATTGAAGAAGTTAAATTCCATAAAATAGCTGCAGCACAGTACAACCCTTTGGGTATTCCTGCACCCCAAGGCCATCTGATTTATTATACAGAATAAAACACTGCTTTTACTTTGTTTTGACAAAGCCTTGTTAATATGCATGTCAGGGAATATGGCAGCAGATTATGCTGTATTAGATCAATATTTCGGTCCTTTCCAGGACTTTCTCCCTTTTTTATTTTAAACTCTTTATTTGAAGAGGAAACATCAGGAACAGTACATACAACATTTTTGACAAGAAAAATCTTAATAATCAAGGTGTTTCCTCTGAGTTTTATACTTTTATATCGGTGGGGAGGGTGAGAAGGGAAGGGAAGGGGGGGGGGAGTAGAAAGGCACAAATATTGTCAACAATATAGCTAATAAATAGATAGGCACGCAAACTTGGAACAATGCTAAGAAAAGCTGGGACACACAGTTACAATGGCTACCCGACAGAGAAGTAGCATATAGACATTACTCACCCACCGCGCAACATATCCAGCCTGGGGGGGTCCAGAGGCGGCCCAAAAGCTATGTTCGATATGACTTTATTTTTAATTTTTTCCTTCTTTCCCTTTTTTTCCTTCTCTCCTCTTTTTTTCCTTCTCTCCTCTTTTTTTCCTTCTCTCCTCTTTTTTTTTCCTTCTCTCCTCTTTTTTTTTCCTTCTCTCCTCTTTTTTTTTCCTTCTCTCCTCTTTTTTTTTCCTTCTCTCCTCTTTTTTTTTCCTTCTCTCCTCTTTTTTTTTCCTTCTCTCCTCTTTTTTTTTTCCTTCTCTCCTCTTTTTTTTTCCTTCTCTCCTCTTTTTTTCCTTCTCTCCTCTTTTTTTCCTTCTCTCCTCTTTTTTTCCTTCTCTCCTCTTTTTTTCCTTCTCTCCTCTTTTTTTCCTTCTCTCCCCTTTTTTTCCTTCTCTCCCCTTTTTTTCCTTCTCTCCCCTTTTTTTCCTTCTCTCCCCTTTTTTTCCTTCTCTCCCCTTTTTTTCCTACTCTCCTCTTTTTTTCCTTCTCTCCTCCTCTTTTTTTCCTTCTCTCCTCTTTTTTTCCTTCTCTCCCTTTCTTCACTATGAGTCAGTTAGTTATCTGGGGGTAGCAACCCAATGAGGCCGTGCTATATAGCTGCTTGTATTGGGATGCCTTAGCACTGTCATGAATCACTGGTGGCGTGGATAGTAGTGGCTTAAGAGATAAGATTCCAATTGTAATTTAAATATGAATGGTAACAGGTTTTTTTTCTTTTTGATGACCATACATCATCCTGCCAGCGTAGTGAGAAGTTGGTTATATTTTTTATTTTGTTTTTCATAAAATTTTGTTTTTTACAGTGATGACAATCGTTTAAAGAAAATATAAATATAAGCCTCACCTTCTCCACCTTACAGCAGTATGACTTCCAAATGTAAAAAATATTTAAAATTCTGTAAAGTTGATGTTGAATAAAAAGCAACTTTCAATAAAGACCTACAAATACATATGTACTTATAAAGACCTGTTTCTAGGGGGAAGTCCAGGCACTTTTTCTCAGGCATGAAGGCTACCTTGGTGCAATTGGGGCATTTCTGAAAGGAGCTGAGGAAGATAGTAAGTATGGATTAAAAATATTGTACCTTTGTAAAGTTTTGCATTTCATTGTGTTTATGTAATTAATCTTCCAAGTGGATAATGTGTCAGTTACCCAAATGTTCCATAGTGATCAAGTCATGTAACCGTTTTCTTTTGTGTGGTTTTTTTTTTTTTTTTTTTTTTTTTAATTCTTTCCAGATCTCAACCTGTACAGTTGGGGGGAGAACTATGCCGGCAGCTCTGGGCTGATGAGCACCTCACCAGATATCTACCCCATGCAGAGATCACGGAGTGGAACAGTGAGTTTATTGTACATAGTCATAGACCTGGCTTTCAGTAGGCTTTAATTGTAAAGGGTTAATAACCCCCCTTCCCCTTTCAATATACATGTAGTGGACCAAAAATGGAAACAAATGGGTCAATGAGGGATTCCTCAAATATTGGTCTTGTGCATTCGTTAAGCAAATAACATCCTAGCTTGGTTTGGGTCACGTATAAAAATGGTGGACTGCCCTGGTAGTGGTCACTAGGAGGCAGTCTGTATTGTTTATAGGATATTATCCTGCTCTCTGTGTTCTGTATCAATCATGAAGGTATTCTTTGTATTGTATGGCGGTCGCTAGGATGCTCTTTGTATTGTATGGCGGTCTCTAGGATGCTCTCTGTATTGTATGGCGGTCGCTAGGATGCTCTCTGTATTGTATGGCGGTCGCTAGGATGCTCTCTGTATTGTATGGCGGTCGCTAGGATGCTCTCTGTATTGTATGTCACTATGACGCTTTGTGTTGTACATCTATCACTAGTACCGGGTAAGTTATTGCACAGTATAATTTCTGCTTTGTTGTATTTGCAGTACATTTTGCATGACGCATTCATTGTGGTATTTTTAGTTAATTCAAACAAACAAAAAGCATCTTTGAATTGTTGATGCTAGTTTTTACAAGTAATCAGTTATTTTGAAAAATATGAATTTAAAATCAGTGGCATATTAATGGTGGATGAGACCCCAGTAAAAATGATCCAGAGTGGCCAGGCTTCATGCAACAGCAAGGACTTCCCAGACTCCACTAATATTACTTCATTGCTAACCCTGGGATCTCCCTGCTGCTGGATTATCCTGCACCAGTCACAAAACCCTTGCCTGTACTCCACCCACTGGTGTGCTGACTCTGCCTGCTTGTGTTGGCTCCGCCTACCAGTGCAATGCTTTGTCTGCTTGTGTGTTCGGTCCGCCTACTGCAACAGGCTCCGCCTGGTGTTGCTTGACTCTACCTACCATTGCAGTGGCATTGCCTACCACCAATGCAGCTCGGGATAACTGTGTGCTTTCTCCTCCTAGTTTTGTGTTGGTCCCGTCTGCAGTTGCTTTGGTTCCGCCTATGTGAGGCCACTTTCATAATTTTTAAGTTCCCAATCTGTTCCTGCTGATGTTGTCCATATGTCGCAGCCTTCTCAGTCACCAAATCTGAACCCACAAAAAGTATTTATGGAATATTCTGGAATGGTGCCGAGACAGCGTTTTCCACCACCAGCCATCAACCAGGCATCAGTTGAGTGATTTTCTTGTGGAAGATGGTGCTGCACAATTCCAGACAGTGGTAGACTCCATGTCATGGCATAACAGGCCACGTTGGCTGCATGTGGTGGACCAACGCCACTAAGTCACTATATATTGTTCCAATATTTTTTGTCCTCTACTTGTATTTTGCATTTTCTTTTAAACCATGCTTTAATAGAATCATATCAGTTTTTAATTTGTCATGAAATAGTGTTATATGAAAGGTGACATGAACGTGGTTAAAGCATACTTTCCTACCTTTTAATTTTTTTTCCTCTGGGAGATCCCAGAGGAAGGGGTGTGATGGGAGGGGGCGGGGCGGGTTGATTTGAATCATTTGAAACCAGCCCCCACAACAAAATTTTTCTCACGGGGGGCGGGGCCAGAATGACACGATTCTAATGCGAATCGAGTCATTGATTCTCAAAGTGGGCAGGATGCGGGAGAATTGCCTGCTCTCCCAAGAGTCCGGGAGACCTACCCGGAATTTGGGAGTCTCCCAGGCATTAGGCAAGTATGGGTTAAAGGTGCTTTCTGGTTAAACAACACTTATTTCGCCTGAAAGTGAAACATGAAGAGAATGATGTAATGCAAAGAAATAGGCAACCTGTGACCTCTAATTTTTGTAGAGCTATATTTACCAGCATGGCCTGTCAGCCAAAAGATTCAGAGTAGCTTTATTGGACTGGAAAGGTGTGGGTTTAGAATATATGATAAAGAATGCAAATATGCAGAAATATAAAATACTCTTATAGAATAACTTGCACCTATATTTTTTTCTGCACAGCTGTAGCATAGTAAATTGAAGATAAACTTGGCGTTTATACGGAGCTTTACTACAGATAGCAGAGACACTTGGTGAGAGCAGTTATGTCTATAATCAGTCACATACATTGCTTGTAACTATAGTCATCCATTTATTCTAAATGTTTTTTGTTTTCATCACATTCTTACCATTTCTTTTTCTTTTCTGTTTTTACTTTCTCCTTTCATCATTCTTAACTGCAGTTTTCAGTAAGTACTTTGCTACATGTTCGTGCTTGTAGATTGTGGTTCTGTCACGTTGCTATTGATTTTCTTATTTATTCTGAGAACAAAACACTTGTTACATTGAAAAGAATGCTGGACCGGCACCAACACCCAGTGGGGGCAGAATGTTACACCTGCACCAACACCCAGTGGGGGCAGAATGTTACACCTGCACCAACACCCAGTGGGGGCAGAATGTTACACCTGCACCAACACCCAGTGGGGGCAGAATGTTACACCTGCACCAACACCCAGTGGGGGCAGAATGTTACACCTGCACCAACACCCAGTGGGGGCAGAATGTTACACCTGCACCAACACCCAGTGGGGGCAGAATGTTACACCTGCACCAACACCCAGTGGGGGCAGAATGTTACACCTGCACCAACACCCAGTGGGGGCAGAATGTTACACCTGCACCAACACCCAGTGGGGGCAGAATGTTACACCTGCACCAACACCCAGTGGGGGCAGAATGTTACACCTGCACCAACACCCAGTGGGGGCAGAATGTTACACCTGCACCAACACCCAGTGGGGGCAGAATGTTACACCTGCACCAACACACAGTGGGGGCAGAATGTTACACCTGCACCAACACCCAGTGGGGGCAGAATGTTACACCTGCACCAACACACAGTGGGGGCAGAATGTTACACCTGCACCAACACACAGTGGGGGCAGAATGTTACACCTGCACCAACACACAGTGGGGCAGAATGTTACACCTGCACCAACACACAGTGGGGGCAGAATGTTACACCTGCACCAACACACAGTGGGGCAGAATGTTACACCTGCACCAACACACAGTGGGGCAGAATGTTACACCTGCACCAACACACAGTGGGGGCAGAATGCTGGACCTACACACAGTGGGGCAGAATGTTACACCTGCACCAACACACAGTGGGGCAGAATGTTACACCTGCACCAACACACAGTGGGGCAGAATGTTACACCTGCACCAACACACAGTGGGGGCAGAATGCTGGACCTACACACAGTGAGGGCAGAATGCTGGACCTACACACAGTGTAGGCAGAATGTTACACCTGCACCAACACCCGGTGGGAGCAGAATGTTACACCTGCACCTACACACAGTGGGGGCAGGGCAGAATGCTGGACCTACACACAGTGGGGGCAGGGCAGAATGCTGGACCTACACACAGTGGGGGCAGGGCAGAATGCTGGACCTACACACAGTGGGGGCAGAATGCTGGACCTACACACAGTGGGGGCAGAATGCTGGACCTACACACAGTGGGGGCAGAATGCTGGACCTACACACAGTGGGGGCAGAATGCTGGACCTACACACAGTGGGGGCAGAATGCTGGACCTACACACAGTGGGGGCAGAATGCTGGACCTGCACCAACACACAGTGGGGGCAGAATGCTGGACCTGCACCAACACACAGTGGGGGCAGAATGCTGGACCTGCACCAACACACAGTGGGGACAGAATGCTGGACCTGCACCAACACACAGTGGGGACAGAATGCTGGACCTGCACCAACACACAGTGGGGGCAGAATGCTGGACCTGCACCAACACACAGTGGGGGCAGAATGCTGGACCTGCACCAACACACAGTGGGGGCAGGGCAGAATGCTGGACCTACAGACAGTGGGGCAGAATGCTACACCTGCACCTACACACAGTGGGGGCAGGGTAGAATGCTGGACCTACACACAGTGGGGGCAGAATGCTGCACCCGCGTGCGGTGGCGGCAGGGCAGAATGCTGCACCTTAAGTTTGTTATCGGCAGGAAAATGCAGCAGGATGTGTCTCTATTTTTCCCTAATATATACATACAGCCAGCACAAGCTCCGTTTTGCATCCACGCTCTGTTAATTCTGCCCCATTACAGAGGATGAGGTCTGCACACTCCTTTTCTCCTCTCACCCTTTAACCCGTCATCTATACCCTATACCCTATACCCGTTCAACTTCTACATCCCTTCTACATAGGTCACTTTTTCAATCTGTACATTGAATGTAGCACATTCATATTCACCTTTAAACATGTGCTCACCTCAGCTACCTCAACCCAGTCTCTCTCTCCAAATACCACCCTATGTCTCTCTTCTCCTTGGTTTCCAAACTACTAAAGCAGCCAGTGTACAACACCCATATGCACATCACCCCCCCACCCCACACACACACACACACACACACTGCTGGCTCTGTTCTTGGCCCTTTACTTTCCTCACTTTACACCTCTTTTTCAGCTGAACTTGCTGTTTGCTGATTTGACCTCCATTAACACCTCTATGCTGATGACCCCTAAATCTACCTCTCCTCCCCGGACCTCTCCCTTTCTCTACTATCTCATGAGTCTTATTGTCTCTCCGCCATCTCAAAATGGATGTATTAACGTTGCCTAAAGCTCATCATGTCTAAAACTGAACTCCTCTGTTAGTATCATCACCCCTCTGAAATATCCCATACTGCGAACAAAATCCCCATGTCCCCTGCTCTGATCTTATACTTAACTCTGTATTTAGCTTTACTCCTCAAATCTAGTCCCTTGCACTGTCCCTTGCACTGTCCTTTCACTGCCTCCTTCAAAAACATTGCCAGAATACACCCCAGTTTCACTCATGATGCTATCAAAACATCTCTGACCTACTATATACTCCTCCTTTCTGCTCTTTCTTCCACCCATCTATCCCCATTTCAGTCTGTACTAAATGCTGTGGTGAGACTAATCTTCCTCTCACCTTGCTCAACATCCACTGCGCTACTCTATCAATCCCTACACTGGCTTCCCATACTCTCCAGAATCTAATTCAAACTTCTTACTCTAACCTACAAAGCACTCACAAACACCCCCCACTCATACATTTAAAATATTGTCTCCATATTTTCACCCTCATGCCTTTTTAGATCTGTGTCCAAACTGCGCCTCACCTCCTCTTTTATTACCACCTCTCTCCTTTCTCTCCAGCCTCCAAAACTTCTCTCGAAGCTGCTCCCCACTTATGCTACTCCCTACCATGCCTCACCAGGCTCTCTCAAAACCTACTTCTTTACCATAACCTCTGCCGCTCCCAACTTATACCACACACTCACTAGGTATAACTTGCTACTTTTCCAATCTCAAATTAGAGTCCCACTTGCTCCTCTCAGCTTTGCCTTCTCCCTCTAGATTGTGAGCTCTCAAGATCAGGGCCCTCCCCATCCTTTTGTTCTCCTCCACACCTTTTCATCAGCGTTGTATGTTTCTGTTCTGTTCTTTATGTATGCTGTGTTTTCCCCAGTGTCCTGTGGTGAGGAGTAGTACTGTGGCGCAATACAAAATAACAATGATGATATATGTTTTTTTTTAAGTACTAGGCATGAATTAATATTATCTGGTTGCCATTTAAGGGTATTGTTTAATACATGTCTGGGGTCTGGAGAAGCCAGATAACTTGAGGGCAGTGTACAGTTAGCGAGCTCATTGGTGATTTATTAATGTCTTGTTTGCGTTGTTGCGCGCCTTGCTTTGTGGTGTGTGTTATGTTCCTCTCTCGGCAGTGAATCATGTACTTTTAATCTCCATCCATTATAAGGATAAATAATCATTCTGGGTATCTTGGCTCTTAATATGAATTACATGCATAATCCACGTGGTAAATGTATATAATTTACACCAAAGCCGCGGGATGTTGGCAAACTCCTAGTGTTTGTGGCGCCGAGTCCCAGAACAGTAGAAGTTCTATTTGATCAGGTGTTGGTGAATGTAAACAGCAATACTTGGAATAAATAAATAGTGAGTTGTATCACAACAGAGGCTTACGCCGTTAAATATATTCCTTTCTATCTGCAAAAATCACTTTTCAGTAAACCTAAACCCCTCTAGTGATTGGCCTTGCCCAGCTCACATCATTGCCTTCTAGATCTGACTCTGGTTTTATGATTAACAGTTTGACATGTTGGAGATGGACCGCCTGGAACGGCAAGTGGTGAATCTTCCTCTGCTGTTTGACCCGTCTTCCTATGTCCCTGACACAGTGGATCTTACAGAAGATGCAATGGCTCGGGAATACTGGCTCACTTGCTTCGAGGATGCTTTAGAAGGAGTAAGTAATTATCTCTGCCTGGTGTCCTAAACAGAACATATTAGGGTTCTCTATTAGGCAGCATAGGAAGTCCTTGGAATTAAACGTCAATACAATAATGTACTCCTGTGCCTGTTTTTTTTTTTTTTAAATTTTTTTTTTTTATTTAAACTTTTTATTTTGTAACGTACACAAGTAACAATTACACATATCATACAAATACAATCATAGTAGGAAACAAAGTACAAGATCCATCCTGTGCCTTTTATAACATATTTCTTTTTAGTGTTGAGACTTTGGTGCCACCATGTGGTGATTTTGCTAATGACCATTTTACTGTTTTTTTTCTTTCTTTAAAGTCTCTTTTAATCTAGCTTGTTGCTATGAGCCAAAGCATCTCTGTTGCACAGTTATCTGTGTATCACTTGTCATAAATATCCCCCACTTTATTTCATTGCTATACGTTAGCTACTTTATATCCTATTATATCATCTCTTTTTTTTTATGAGGATTATCATTCCTGTGCCTAGCTGTTGTGGGAAAAAATATGTTTTATATAACTAAAGCATGTAAAATCTTCCAAATTCTATTGTGGCGAATAAGGAATAGAAGGAAATGTGTGAGCACATTCTACAATCCCTTATCAAAATTAAAATACAGTGTGATAGTTTCTAAAAATATATTTCTATAGGCAGCCCGGTCTAAATTCTCGGTGGGGGCTCACTCAAAATAATAGGCACAACTATTCCATATGGTGCTAAGTCAGTTTAATGCCACAAGTTGTATTATGTCAACTGGGCACAGTCGGATGACTGGCTAATCGTATCATCACTGCTGTGTGGTCAGGGTCATACAAAGGTGGGTTGGGATCAGGCAACCAGTATAGACAGGAGTGGTCATTGGGCACAATTGTAACTCATCCAATTTTAATTTCATACTACATTTTTTTTTTTTTTACTTAATGCCTATTCAGCAAATATAAATTCAAGTATTGATGTGTGAGTCGGAACTGTCCTTAGATCTCTCCTGGAAGCTGTACATACTCTTTACTTTGCTCGTTGATACTCATTGTCTAGGGCTCATGCGTAGAATGCTATTGCACAAAATGATTGTTTGTTTGATCAGCTGCACGTTATAAGTTCTATATCATATTGGAGGTGTGAAGGCGTACTCAATTAGAATATTAACATTTGGGATACTAAACTGGCTTTACTTCTCTGCAGAGCCATAGCTTGTTGTGTTTATCTTTTCAAACTTACTTAATATTATCATCATTTTCTGTCTTGATTACTGTAACCTTCTCCTCACTGGTTGCCCCACTTTCACCTCGCCCCCTTTCGTTTTATACTCAATGGGGATGCAAGACTCGTTTTGCTTTCACGCTGTTCTTTCTTTGCCTCCACACTCTGCCTTGCCTTACACTGGCCCACTTTCCCCCACAGATTCCTCTTTAAACTCCTCACCCTCACCTACAAGGCCCTCTCCCATTCCACTGCCTCATACTCCAACCTCCTCTCCATTCACACTCCCTCGCGTCCTCTGCCATCGGCCGTCGTCTCACATCCACGCTGATCCCACTTCCCAGAATTAAAAATTTCTCCCGTGCTGCCCCCCTCTACTGGAACAACCCCCCCCCCCTTCTATCTGACTGTCTCCTAATCTGTCAACCTTCAAACGGACAATTAAAACACATCTGTTCCTCAAAGCCTACCAACCATTCACCTAACCACTCCATGCCTAATCTCTTCACCTCTCTCTCTTCCCCTGTTTCCTTACTAGCCCCACTGGCATTGGATCCCTTCCACTGACTCCCCTTGTGCCTGCTGTCTGCTTACCCTCCCTATAGTATGTACATTTTTACGAGCAGGGCCCTCTTACCTACTCTCTCTATACCTATTTTTCTGCTCCAGTGTCACTGTACTAGCTATGGAGCTCTTGGAGTCCTGGTGATTTTCGTTTATTGTTCTGTGCTGTTTCACCCTGTAAAGTGCTGTCTCTACTGCCTGTACTGTGTAAGATGCTGCAGAAATCTTGTGGTGTCTTACAAAAGGAATATAATAATAATAATAATATTGTGCATGTCATTTAGCTTCTCCAGCTTTAAAGTAGATAGGTTAGAAACAATTGGACTATGTATTCCTTTTATTTTCCCCTCCAGAATGCAGCAGAAAAGTTAAATACTGTAATTAGCAAATAATTTTTTAGCAACTGAATAAAGCTAAAGGTTGCCTTATAACTTATAGCAGCAAATCCTGATGATGGCATTGCAGGTTTGCACTATGTATAGCAAAAAAAGGGATACAGGAAAGAGGTTGTACAACGGGGCACTCCAGGATAAGTGGAAGGGCAGAAATGATAAAATCAATAATTTTTATTGGTATGTATTAAAATAAAATCATCCTAACAAACCAAAGAAAAAAGCTATGCAAAATATTAAAAACAAAAACAGTGATAATAAGATTGCAGAGCAACTGCAAAAGGCTCTGTGGTCAAACTCTTGGTAGTTAATAAATCATATAATATGTATAAGTGGATCAGTGGGCGATAGTGAAGCCTGTAATATATCAATATAAACGAAAAGGCACCTATCCAGGATTATATCCAAATAATGTGCCCACTATATGTCTCTCCCATAAATTGGTGCTATAGAATAACAAGTTGAATAGAAACTTCTTAATCCACCTGTAATGTACTAGTCACTATTCACAAAATGATTCTTTGGTTAATAATCTAGGACACATCAGTATTGAATCTAACATATAGCGGATAGTATTAACTTGAGAACATGATAATTGATTCAATCAAAATCAAAGATTCACTGCCTATATTATAGAGAGAGAGCAGGCTATCACACTGAAACCTGATAAGGCTTATAGATAAAGTAGCACAGAATTATTATTATTATTATTATTATTATCCTTTATTTGTTAGGCGCCACAAGGTTTCCGCAGCTCCGTACACAGTACAAACAGTAGACTATACAGGGTATAACGGTACAGAACAATAAACAAAAAGTACCAATACTTCAGAAACTCCAGGCAGACTGATGCAAAAAACACGGAGCAGAAGAACAGGTGAGGAGACAGGAGGGAAGAGGGCCCTGCTCATGCGAGCTTACATCCTAAGGGAGGGTTAAACGGACCAGGCACAAGAGGAGCCAGTTGAGGCAATGGGAGAGAGGGGAGAAAGAGCGGAGGAGATGGGGGTTAAGTGGATGGTTGGTAGGCTTTGAGAAAGAGGTGAGTTTTGAGTGCACGTTTGAAGGAGCACAGAGTAGGAGAGAGGCGGATGGAGCGAGGGAGGTCATTCCAGTGAATGTCATAAGCCCTTTGATCCTGCTATATAGGAGCGCTAATCGCTAATGGATTCAAGGTCCCCACACGTACATATGTGTGAATTATCATATTAAAACATTGTCAATATACGGGGAACAGATTAATAAGAGCGCTGCCTACATAGTTAAGGTTTGAACACACGGAGAAAACGCCAACGCGCGTTTCGCTCAATTAGCTTTCTCAAGGTTTGCACTATATCACCTCTCACTTTATTTGCAAGGTAGCTAAACGTGCTGTTGCCAGTCAGCCGGACGCAAAGGATGCTACAGATCGGGCAGAAAAGTTCCAGCAAAAGTACTGGAATAAGCTACAGACCCTGAGACACCAGCCCTTGTGAGTATCTTGCTGTTTTGTGATGAGACCTAAGTTGCCCTATACACATAGGTAGCAAAGATTTTTTAATGCACACTTTGATGGGGTTTTTTTTTTAAGTTTAATTTGTTTCAGTTTTATTTATTTGTTCTTGCCTTTTATATGTATGGATCAATATCAGCACAGTTGAGTGCAATAAATATCTCTTTCTCTCCACTCTCTTGCTATCAATAAATCATATTCTGGAACTTGCGAATGTGGTCCTGACACTCCTCTAGTTGATTCCATTCTCTCCTCTTTTATATGATTACTTTGGTTGGAGTAAAAATTAGTTTCCTTTCCAGATAAATGAAGAATGAAGAGAGCAAGAAACAGCCAACTTGTAAAACAGTGTAATAGAGTGTGAAACTGTCTTGATTAGTTCATGCACTCAGGAGAAATGTTTCACAATAAGTGGGATTCACACAGGGGTGTGTGCAAAGTTTTGTTTTGTTTTTTACAATTTTGCACAGGGAATAACTTGGCTTTGCATTTTGAATTTTTGTCCCGTTTTGATTTTTAATAATTTTCAAATAGCTTTGGGGCTTGTCTATGATAGAAAAGGGAGTATTCCATAAATGTTACATTTGCAGTGAAAGGTCAGGGAAAGGCTACACATTATATTTTAATTTTGGGCTTTATTTGATAATGTATATTTGTTGCCATTTTAAATTGTCAGCTTACCCGTTTTATAAGCTTGTCTACATAAGTATGGCATGGGGATATATTTACTAAACTGTGGGTTTGAAAAAGTGGAGACGTTGCCCATGGCAATCAATCATATTCTATCTGTTATTTTGTAGAATGCACTTAATAAATGAAAGCTAGAATCTGATTGGTTGCCATAGGCAACATCTCTACTTTTTCAAACCCACAGTTTACTAATTCTAGCCCATGATGTCATGTCCGAAAAGGCTTGTGTGACTGAGGTATAATCAGCATGAGAAAACAAGTAAATAATAAATTAGTCTTCTTTTGCTCTCTCTGACCAAATAAAAAAACAAACCAAGAAAAGCGGATGGCAGATTGTTGATGAATAATCTACCAAACAGTAGTGTGCACCAGTAGGCTCTATGCTGTAAGGTGCTGCTGTTGTAGCCACTGGTTTCAGACCACATTTGATTGGTTAGGAATGATTTATGTTGGGATGCAGCAAAGATTGGCTACCACGGATCAAAATTGTGATTACTACTTAGCAGCCCCATTCCTCAAACTTATCACTCGTCGCTCCTGATCTCCTGTTTGTTGGTCTATAGTATAACAAATGTTTTGCAAAACAGTCCCGTTTCCAGACACATCACAGATCTTACCTGTGATGGGCATTGTGTGGGCTGTGTCACATGTGACACGTACTATGCAAGGAACACGTTATAACAAAATGCATCCTGATAGCTCACACTGTGCAAGGCTGTCCTGGGAGCTAGCAGTCTAATTGAGGACATCTAGATTAACTGGTGCACAAGGAAACAATGGTGTTGCCTATAGCGACCATCTAGATTATAAAATGAAAGCAACTTCTGGCGGATGTGAGTTACACAATCTCTTCTTTTGCCCTGCACCAGTTTTTACCAATGTCCCTGACTGTATTGGAGGATAATACATTAAATAATAATATATTATGATATAGGGCAGTGCCCAGTACTAAACCCCTTTTATAGAGTGCTGTGATCTGAAAAAGAACTTGTCTTGTGTCTATGATTTTTTTATTCTTTCTTACTAGCTCTTTCCTTAAATCTTTTTTTAGTGCTTATGGATCCCTGACAGTCCGCAGTCTGCTAGATACACGGGAACACTGTTTAGACGAATTCAATTTTCCAGACCCCTACTCAAAAGTGAGATTTTTTTTTATGAAATTATATATTTCCTGTTGTCCATCAGGCTATCCTGTAAGTTAAAACAAGCAGGTAAGTTGCTTTTTTTCCTGTGTCCTGATAATGCATGAACACCTGTTCTTTGATACTTACACACTCAAGGGCTGAATATGTGCTCTTTCCACCCCCGTGAATCTCTTTTAAATATCTCCTTCTGCAAAGCCTAGCCCATGTTCAGAAAGCAGCACCACAATATTCCAAACTGTCATAAATGATCCTTAATGTCCTGACATGGTATTGGGCACACCAGGCAGACAATTAGGCTAGAGTGAGATTAAAGGAGCCAAAACACCACTTTTAACAAATTACAGTAACAGCCCTTCATGGGTCCTCTGCATGGGGCTTGCTTCACGGTCTATCCTGTACAGAACAGTGCTCAATATCCTATAGGATTGAATAAGATGAAAACATCTGTATGATACCAGTTGGACATAAGGCTCTGGCTGTATCTATGCTGTTGTACCTGAGGTTCAAGATGTAATTATGGAGAGAAACGTACATACAAGAAGAGATTTCAATGTCCCTTTGCACAATTCATCAAATGAGAATTATTTGAATTATCTTCAGCTTTGTGAAAATTTCACGTGAATATCGTCTGTTTAAAAAGACTTCTACTGTAGTTGGTTTAGTATGAAAGTCCACTTCCTACAGAGGGACTATAAGAAGCCATCCTTGTCCCCTCTGATGGGGTCAGGTACGAAACTTCTGAATCCTCTAATAACACACCAACATTGAGCTAAGTAACAGATTCATATTTAGTGCAATGCAGCTATCCGAAATGATTACCGGCCCATTTTAGACTTCACAAGTTCACACCCGAGTCAAAAATCTGAGCTGCTTATTTTAATGTCAAGTAATAATGTTTCATGATCGTGGCGTCTGTAAATATGTAATGTGGTAATTAGCAGTCAATTCTTGCATGCCTCTAAGCTTGTCAGTGTTCTAGATAAGATGCAATGCCCTTCGCACACCAGTAACATGCAGGAAAAACGTACATTTACTAAGTTCTACTTCAATTTATTAGCACAGGCTCTTCTTAGAAATTGTATGTCCTCCTTACTGCACCTATACCTGCTGACGCTCCTGGGAGCCTCTTGTAAATATAGAAAATCTGCTGTTCTCCCAGGCAGCCAGAGAAATGAGCGGGACAAGGGTAGGATGATGTGATTTGCTCTATTACGGCCCGCCCATGACTTGATGATGCAAAACACGTTACTGTGCAGCAGTGGAGGTCTGCGGTGACACATGTGGCGCCATCAAGTCCCGCCCACCAGTGCGCAATGACTTGATTCACATCATGTGGTCTGTTTGTGATGACGCAAATCACGATGACCTGCCCACCCTGACTTTGTAGACTCTCTTTCTGCATTTCCCGCAAGGCAGGTCCTCAAAGTCGGTAAGTATGATCCCTTTAAGTGAAGGTCCTATTTATTTTCATTGACTGGTAACATTGTGTTCTTAGAAGGAGTATATTGTAAAAAAACAAACAAAACAAACACAGATGATGAGAATTGGCCTGATATTGCAACATGTATTCCCAAAACCAGCAGGCTGTGATAATGAATGTATGCCGATAATAAGGAAATGTTATGATTGGTACAACGATGGTTGATACTGGCGGCATCAAACTGCCTTAATCTGGCCCCCATGCGGTCCGAAAGTGATTTGCCAATGGAGCCTTAGCACCGATAGGTTGGATCTCCTGAAGTTCAAGTATGACCGTATTGGACAAAGTTTCTGTTACCTGGAACTAAGGCCAAGTGGCAGTATTGGCCCATGTGCGGCCATCTTTAGCTGTAGACCATACAATACATACGCTGTGTGCTTAGATATCTGTCAAATCACATTTGACAGCGGAGTTTGGCAGCTTTTGTGTAGATTATAAGTCCCGGAGATCAGAAAGCGTAATGCAGGAGAATGTCAGCGTAGACCAGTGATGGGCAAAAGATTTGGTTTTTTATAGCTTGTATGACTTGTTTAAAATACTAGCTGATATGTTATTACAGATAGGTGTCAGTTAAATGTGTTGAGTTAACTTATTACTGAGATTAAGGAGAATGTCGGCCCTTTTGAAGGTTAGAGGGTCGTCCATGCAGCCCTTGAAGTGTATCGGGTGGGCCTATCACTGGTGTAGTGTCTGTCAGCCATACCTCCAGTAAAGGGTTAACTCTTATTGTGCTAGCACATCATTGGGTTAATCTTTACATTGTTTAACGAGTGTGCATGATTGTTAATACCATAATCGATTATTAAAATTATTCACATATAATCACATATAGAGGAAAATAGACAAATAATGAAGATTAGTAAAAACTGATAAAGAATGGAATAAAAATAAATAAAATAATGTTGTTAATCAATATTAAGCCCAATTAATGATAAATAGTTATTATTAAAAGCAATTGTCAATTTCCATAACATAAATTGCGGTTAATATTATTTTTTCATTATATTTTATTTATAAGGCAAAGCGCAGTATATAGGGGGTTAGAACATACAATGTAAGTACATTGTAGTACATCTTTATTTTGCACAGTGTGATGATTGTGCATCTTAGGGGTGTTCCTTGCTGTGCACCAGGCCATTTTCACACTGTTAAAGAATTTGCATCCGCTCTGAGCTGGCCGCCTTCTAGGCTCATCCTATACCTTTAGCGGAATGTGTTTTGCATTTCGGCAGAGAAGCACATTTCTAGGGGCACCAGGAGAAATTAAATAAAAAGCGTCACATACACGATATGTAAATGGACCTGATGCCCCCTCACTCTCATGAATGAGACTAAACTGAGATGTATTTTAGAATAAAAAATAGAGAAAATGAAAGGGGTGGTAGGAGGATGGCGCTTGCTAGTCTGCGGATTTTTTTCCCTTCTCTGCGCACCTAGAGACTGATTCATCAAGGCACGTATCTGCCAATTTTGAGCGTATCGTACTCAAAATCACTCTATGCGTGCCCAGATCCAGGAGATACGTCCGTGAACGCCGTCCTATCCCCTCAGTCTTCGAACGCAAAGGACACTTGCTACAGCTTATGGCTTCAGGGAGTGAGGGGGGCAGGGAAGGGGGGGTTTTGCCATAGTCGGTATACAGTAGGGGCGTGGAAAACTCCAGCACACGCAGCCACGTCCGAATCAACCTCTGAGCATCTCAAAGTTATTTGTTTTTCTGCCGTCTCTCTTGCTCCAGCTACAGGGCTAGTCTATGTCCTGATCACTAGTGATGAGTATCGTATGCATGCTATAACATGTGTTTGCAATCAGGAGCAACTGTAGAAATGTACTTTATGTTCAGTTGACATTGAGATCATTCTAATAAATGTTTTTCATGATTTTTTTTTTACAATTTTACTGTTTGATCATTATGCGCCCACTTTAGGAGCTTTGTTTTGCGGAACAGTATTATCAAATGAGATAAAGGAATAGTGAAGGCACATTTAGGAGGGTTCCCTGCTTTGTGGAAGAGACTCTTTCTTTTTTTTAATCTTCTTGATTTTTCCACCATCTCTGGGGTTGTTGGAGATCAGGCCTCATCCTGTGGTTTTAATGGAACAAGTCTTACACCTTCACAGTGTATCCTTACACCTACAATGCTAGGTGCAGTTTCATTTTTTGGGACCAGTCCCTAGGACTGGGATTGGCCGTGCACCTTGACGTGTGCATGAGGACAAGTGGGTGCAAATAAGAGTAGTGTGGGTACCCATTTTGGGGTTTAGAAATAACCTTTTATGGCATAGTTAGCTTGGCCAGTTAAGCAATAGGACAGGGGTGTCTACAGATAAAGAGCTCTGAGCAGAATAATATCTGTTTTGTGGTTTTTGATGCATTTGCCACTATTACAGTTTTGGACCTTTCATACTCGCCACACCCACAAGGATATTGTACCTGTCTCCTGCCACTAGACAACTCCCATAATCCTTTGTACTGTGAGGGGTTCTATCATATATGAATTATATGACAAGAGGGCTTTATGTGAGATCAGGGAATTATGGGACTCTAAGCTTTCCCCTTAGACTGTAATACAAGCTGTAACAATCTTGTAAACATATTCTTATTTATCTATTTTTTAATAGTGTTGACCACACACTCTTCTATCTGTATTAGGTGCTGTCACTAGCAATTTACTTGTTCCCCCAGCATTCCCCTGTAATCGTCACCAGTCTTTAGATCTGCTCCCATATGTTCCCTCTTTTCCCCACCCCAAATCTTTAGTTAGCAATTCTTGCTCTGTTAATTCAATGGATCGTATGGGAGAACATGTGCCTCTTCTGATTATTTATTTTATTTTCCATAATTCGGTCTCTGATTCATCCAAATTAACAGAATAAGCAGAAATAGGTACCTGGAACTGTTTTTCAACTTATTTGGGACCAAAAAGCAAGTATATAGTGGATTTTATGGCCTATGCAAACTTCATGGACATCCCAGTTATCCACATTATGAACAGTAGCCACTGACATCCATACACGTGCTGTATTCACATTGATGTTATCAGTATAAATCGCCCACTTCTCACTTCCAAAGGCATATATAGAATGTTTTTTACCCGGTGTGTTAATATACATATATTCATTTTTCAGTTTTCTAACAACTTATGTATTTTTGGATAGGCCGCCCGATAAATGTTATGCAGTAAATTACAGTGGATTTGATTATCTTTCAACAATTTTATACATGTGCCATTGTAGTGTACTCTTGAGCATCCCCTGTGTAACCGTTGTTCATGTCCGCATGTTGGTAACAATGACTTGTTGGTCCAATAGAGGCCATGAGCGTAAGAGGAGAATGACCGTCGGGGTCTTGGAGCGAGCAATCCAAGCCTGGGTAAGGGAATCTTCCTTCTGTAATATCCAGTCTCTCTCATGTTTTTCTTCCAGGTAAAGCAGAAAGAAAATGACATAGCGTTAAAATGTTATCAGAAAGTTATCAGATCTTTGGATGCTTTGGGCTGGGAGGAGAAGCAGTTTGCTCTGGTGAAAGGACTGCTAGCAGGCAATGTGTTTGACTGGGGAGCAAAAGCGGTCTCCGAGTAGGTGTTCAGTGTTTTACAACCACAGTGTTTTTTCTAGATAATCTCCTCTGTGTTCCAATAAGTCCCACAGTGTATTGTTGCAATGCATTATTTCATTAGATCAGTAACTGATTTATATGCTGCTTGTTTTAGTTCTAGTCCAGCTTTCCATCCTGATTGGCCTGAACTTGCATATTTCTAAAAATGTTTTATCAGTTGCTGTTTTATGCTTTGAGTTATAGAACAGTTTTGTTTGTTTTTTGTTTTTGTTTCTTTTTTAACAATTAGGGTTTTTCAATTATTGTCGTGTAAAGAGGTACAGAAAAAAAAAATACAAGGGAAGAGAGTACATAGTAGGGGGTGAATACAATAAAACAGACAAATCAACATAAACATTTCATAGAACAGGTTTTTTTTTGTTTGTTTTTTTTTTAAATCTGATCTATGTGACATAAATTTGTACTTATTCATGAACACGTGGCTGGAAAAAAGAGGGCTCTGTCTATCACTGGATGCATTATTTTACTTAAATGTACAAATCTGTAAACTAATGGTTTTTTTTTCATAGTGTAATACCCTCTCTTAGACTGCAGGTGTAATTGCAAGAAATCTTCAATTAGAGCAATAGTAGGGCAATCATCCAAAATGTAGCGTTTTCAAGGTAGAAGGTACTTCATAGCAGAATATGTTACATTTTAAATTTAGCGGCCCTTTATAATGCACCTACCAGAGGTAGGTACAGTCTAAATTTCTCCCTCCCCATATTGCAGTAAAAAAACACTACCCTCTGCTCTATGACCAAAATCATCACAAAATCTGCACTAATATTTAGAGTGTAGTTGATCAGTCTACTAGGAACTAGGTTCCTCCGCAGTGTGAGGGCTGCAGGCTGTCCCTCAGCTATGTGTAGCTCCTGTTACACTGATTGGGTGTCAGTCAATCCTCTATATGAAGCAAAGTCCATACATCCAGAGTGTTACTCGCTGCTGTATCCACTAGCTACAGCTTCATAATCTCATGGTGGAGATCACCTAACACATTAAATACTATTAGGACTTCGATGCTTTACTATGTAAAATAATACAGTCTTACTTCTGGTGCAGAATGCCTACCACTATAGATATCATTGACCTCTATAGGAAGTGTGACCCTATCCTCACTTAGAGGAAACTGCAGGGCTTCAACGTCAAGGAGCCGTGCGGTTCCAGAGAAAATTATCCTTACCGTCACTATTGGCTGTTATGACTGAATGTACCATGCAGTACAATGTGTCTATAAAGCCAACACCCTCCAACATCCTCTTGCTGGGAATGGGAATATGGCCACGTCCTCTTCGAAAAGTCTAGCACAGGGGTAGGCAACCTGCGGCTCTCCAGGTGTTGTGAAACTACAAGTCCCAGCATGCTTTGCCAGTAGATAACCAGCAGATAGGTGGCAAGGCATGCTGGGATTTGTAGTTTCACAAACACCTGGAGAGCCACAGGTTGCCTACCCCTGGTCTAGCACATCTGAATAGCTCAGGCACCTCCCACCCGTGCCCCTCTTCTAAATGCACCCCTGCATTGCCCCAAGTACATGTGACAGATCTGCACGGCATCTGTTCAGCAGGCACCTACCTTCCAGCATTCTGACAGTCGAGACAAAAGTCCTGGCTGGTGGGATCATCCATTAGAATCAGGACTGTCCCACAGTTGGAGGGTATGACAAGTGTAGAATGTACCTAAAATGCAGCATGTAATATATTGGATGCATTCTGTTCTTTACTGAGTATGTAGCTTTCCCTCTCAATGTGACAGGCGTTCTAGCTGCCTACACCTTGAGGTGGATACAGCTAACTGCAGAAGAGGTAGATGACTATAATTTTAGCCAATGTGCTTTACTTATTGTGAACATTAATTTTGTTTGCATTGCATTGTGAGCTGCTTTGTTTTATTTGTTGTGTCTGATAGTTATACACTGCTGGAAAACATAATGTGAATCCCCTTTTGTCATGCTTGATACAGAGTCTTGGAGTCTGACCCAGAGTTTGGATTTGAGGAAGCAAAGAAGAAGTTACAAAGTGAGTTTGCGGAACGAGCAGCGTAGTGTTTTGCGAAGAACATTTCATGGGTAATTTTAAGAACATTTTGGGGTCATGGCCATGGGGTCAAGGTTCAGAGTACATCAGAAGGCTATTACATAGTATAATGCACAATTTATTTTAAATAACTTGGGTTCTAAGACAAATTTTAGACCTGTATCTGACTGTTCACCTGTGCTAGATGGTAATTTACATGCAACATTTTTATACTACTGTGCATTTTATATTGAATTGTCTTCTTTTCTTTTTTACTTTTATCCAACAGCTAGACCATGGCTTGTTGATTCTTATTGTGAATGGATCAAAAGGTTAAAGGTAAGTTTGTATTCTTTGTCATGGTCTGATTTTATGACTGTGACCAGTATAATTTAGTCTCATTAAAGGAAAAGTGTGCCTTTTATGTAGAACACTCCAGGAAAGTGTATCTAGCCTTTTTCCTTTCCTTTCCTACAGCCTGTTCATCTTTGTTGGGCAGGGTATATGTGGATTTCTGTCTACATGGAGCTCCAACAGCCATGTCATCTGGATAACTTACATTTATTTTAACAGTGTGGCATGAAAGCTACTCACACTCTTCAGATCAAACTCAGTGTTTGTTGTGTTTCTGACATACTGTGGAGGCTAGGCATAGACATGTATACTCCATCATACATGGAGACTATGCAGGACAAATAAATGCTAGATACACTCCAGAGAAAACATCAGAGAATGCAGAGAAAGCTTGCCCATATTCTATGGGTAATATTCGCTAAATAGATCCTTTAGGTCAGGGATCCATTGTCCAGGAATCCTGCAGTTCCAGATAAATTAATTCTTTCTGCCACTGTTAATGGCTATGATTGAATTCACCATGCAGTACAATGTGCTGATAAAGCTGATTGGACAATTTACAACAGTTATCCTATCAGCTTTATCATCACATTATACTGTTTATTTATACAAACTTCTACAGGATTTGATTCCTGGACAAGTGACTGTTACATGCAGTGGTAGGGAAAGCTTCTCCGGAACTACAGGAATCTCAGAAGTTTGGGAGGTTCACTATAAAATATAAACCTTTTTGAAGTAAGATATCACGATTACATTTTCTTTAATTCTTTAAACCATGGCAGGGTGAAGGAAGGGGTTAAGTCCTCAAGGAGATTGATAGCTATACCCCTTCCTATTTTATCTGGTTGGTTGTATACCCTAAGGAGGGTTGGCTCAACATTATGTCTACCTACCTTTCTTGACCTTTCTTCCTCCTTTTGGTCTCTCACAATGGACCTCCTTCCCAACCACTGTCTCTGTCCCTCCTTGTCTTCTCCCATCAATGTGCTCTTTCTGACTTCTCCAACTCTCCCTTCCAGCTCTTTCCTCATCTCCTGCACCCCTCCCCACACCCAAATCTACCCTTACAAGATGCAATCTTGATGCTCTTTATCCTGTTATTTTTGCCTCTTCGCTTGATACTCTCCTCTTACCTTCACCACCACCTCCAATCGCCACCTTTTTGCCACTTTTAACACACTCCTTTGCTCCCCTCCCATGCTCTCTTACTTCCACTGACTTTGCCTCCTTTTTCACTTCCCAAAATTGAGGCCATCAGAGATGAAATCTCCTCCTCCCATCGCTTTTCCGCCACCCCTACCATTTCACCCTCCTCTCCTTTCAGCCACAACCTCTTGTGCTCCTTCCGCCCACTATGGGTCACGGAGGTCCATTCCTCAACCTGCCCCCTGGATCCCATACCCTCTCACTTTCTTCGCTTCATCTCCCCCACCTTGTTCACCTCTTCAATCTGTCCCTCTCCACTGGCAGCTTCCCCTCATCCTTTAAACAGGCTCTTGTCTCTCCCATTCTTAAAAAAAACTAATCTTGACCACACCTCATTTCTCGCCTCCCATTTCCCTACAAAATACTTAAGCTGCTCGTCTACAACTGTCTCAGAAACTACCTCTCTGACAACACCTTCCTTGATCCTCAGAAACTGCCTTGACCAAAGTCCGCAATATTTTTCTCTCATTCAAATCCAGGGGCCACTTCTCCCTGCTTATCCTTCTGGACCTCTCTATGGCCTTTGACACCATAGATCACCCTCTTCTACTACACACCCTTCACACCATTGGCCTTTCTGACACCCTTCTTTTGAGGTTCACATCGTACTTTGCCAACCACTCCTTCTCTGTTTCTATGTCTGGCCCCCTCCCCCTCATCCTCATCCTCCCACTAATCCATCCTTCCCATAGGAGTTCCACAGGGTTCTGTCCTTGGCCCTCTGCTTTTTTCTTTGTACACCTCATCCCTGGGTAAACTCATCCGTTCCTTGAACCTACAGTACCACCTCTTTGTCGACGACACTAAACTCTACTGATCTCTTCCCTTCCCTCCTCTATCGGATGTCCAGTTGACTTTCCGCCATCTTCTCCTGGATGTCCTTACGCTTTCTCAAATCTAACTTGGACAAAACTGAACTTATTGTCTTAACTCCATCAAGAGTCTCCTCCCGTCCTGTTCTCTTTTCACTATTGACAACACCACTATCTCCTCTGTTCCCCAAATCCGCTGCCTAGGTGTCAGTCTTGACTCCTCTATCTCCTTCGTCCCTTACATTCAATCTCTTTCGCAGTCCTCTCTCTTCCAACTCTGCAACATTGCTAGTATCAGACCTTTCCTCTCTCAGGATGCCACCAAAACTCTTATCCACTTACTGAGCATTTCTTGTCTCGACTACTGGCCTCGCCTGCTTCCATCTTACTCCTCTTGGATCTATACTTAATGCTACCGTTAGACTTATGTTCCTATCTCGCCGCTCCACATCTGTCAAGTCTTAAACTGGCTCCACTTGCCCTAGAGTTGGCAAGTATGATGTTGCTTCTAACTAGTGCTGCTAACTAAGCCTGCTTGCTTGGATTGCTGCAAGCTGTGTTCTGTGTTCCTGCACTCAGACAATAAAAGTCATTTGGAGCATCTCTGTCTCCTCCACGTTACCCACTACACCATACATTTGCAGGGACATGATTCAGTCTTCTATGTGATGTTTGAACCATTTTTTTTTGTATACAATTGACCTCTACAGATTATATTTTATATATATTTTCGTATATTTACTGTATCTTACCTGTTATTGTACACTGGTTAACTGTAACTTGTAATGCTGATTTTCCTACGTCATTCTCTGTGTTGCCTATTTAATAACAGATAAAATATGAATATTATGAAGTGTTACAGTGGTCTTATTACACTTGGCAATCTCCATATCACATAACTGTTCTGCTTGTAGAAGTCCATACTATTACCAGCATCGGAGACATTGTATATTCATGGAAATACTTTCTTTACTTGTTTGATCACTGGACTCCTTTTAATGGGAGCTTAATGAAATCTGAAGTGTAATAATAATGTTTCTGCGTTCCAGGGTCCTCCACATAAATGTGCCTTAATATTTGTGGACAACAGCGGCATTGATATTATTCTGGGAGTTTTCCCATTTGTCAGAGAGCTGCTCTCCAGAGGAACCGAGGTACAGAACATTCAATGTCTTCCCTCTCTGCTGAGTTTACAGTGTCCTTTATATCTGCTGCAAATTATACAGACAAATCGCACAGGAAAAAGCACACCCTCCCTATAGACGGGGTGTATTCACTCTTCTCTTACAAAACACGAAGGATCCTGTACATCAGAAATGTGGGCTGAACATTTGCTTAAAAATACTGCAGCAAAATTGCTTCTGTATGTGTGTATTTTGTGTGCACTTGTAATCTAGCTGATAGACAAAAATGTGGCCATCATAATCATAAACACCATGCCTATGGGGTGCGCAAAGATACGCACCCTAAACGGGGCATCTTAAGGATAGGTGAGGCATCGCCATACCTTTACTGCACTTGCACGCGAATGCTCCTGCCATAAGCTGAACCCTAAGGGGGGGAATTCAATTCCCCGCAATGTGTCGCGGATTGACCGAAAGATGTTCACAATTTGGTACACACGTGTAATATGGAAATGCATATTTTTCTGAGCCACAAAAGGATTTGCATCCAGCTCTAACGAAGGCCCTAGATGTCACTTGCTCGTCTTCCACCACATGACTACTATGGATTTGCCCATGCCTGCACAGATAACATTACTGCCTGCACAGATAACATTACTGCCTGCACAGATAACATTACTGCCTGCACAGATAACATTACTGCCTGCACAGATAACATTACTGATGTTAGTTGCAACAGTGGATAAACATTCTTGTTCATGTCTCTCATTGGCAGAGCCAAATTGCTGTACGTAGGGAGTTTAGTCAGTATTTTTATTTCAGTAGAAGGCAGAGGAACACTAATGGAACATTTTTGTTTTCTTTATTCAGAAATTGTCCTGTTAAAGCAGACATTAGCAAACTGCGATTCTATAGGTATTGGGGAAAAGCAAGATTATCTTGCACAGCATGCTGGGAGTTCTCGTTTATTTTATTTATTTTTTTATTTATATAGCTCAACCTTAAACTATTTAAAGAAATAAAGAAAAAGTTATGTATATATTATGATACCACAAAAGGAAGTTATTATATTAAACATTACAGCCCTGAGACATTAAGACACGCATACTGAGCACAGCATGCGGTTGTCTTAAACCACATGCAAATCGGCTCTGTCAACAAGTAACGGATCTAAAGATACTTGTGGTTATGATGACTATGGGAGTAGGTTTACTCTGCTGTATTAGACCAGACACTGCAGGATCTGTACAATACCTATGTGGAATATAAAAGAAAACTATTATCAACAGGCAACATTAATTGTTTAATATAGTCATTTATGTTTATAAATGGAAATTTAAAAAAGGTTTTTGTTTATATATATTTTTTTTCTTTTAAAAAAACATTTATTAGGCTGTCCTTAATGTCTACTGTACATAATACATTTCTACAGTTGCCCCTGATTGCATCCACATGTATTGACATACATACTGAGCCATCATCACTACTATTCGGAACTTAAACTTGCCCCCCAGTTGGAGCAAGAGATAAGGGAGAAAACCAGCGTACTTCTGTGTGCATTTCACTAGGACGAGGCTGCACCAGATCGCCCTTATTGTATATTGCCTACATGAATCCGACCGTTCGCTCCCCTAGATCGTTGGCTGTAGTAAGTGTTTTTGCGCTCAGAGGTGACTTGGATGTGGCTGTGTTCTATTGCGTACCTTCCAGATTTGAGCATCCGCAGGAAAAATTCCTTAATGACTTAATTTATTTAGACAGTACCTCTTGCGTGCAAGATTTAAACCTCTACCCAGCCAGAATAATTAATTCACAAATAATACCCTAGACTTGGTAACTAAAGAAGATTTTCCAACACGGAGTAGTTTGGTGACAAGCTATTCTATGTAAATACATACTCATACTACATACAGTGTATACGGCAAACCTAAAATCAATGACCTACTCTGGAAAATCACGCTGGACTCCAAAGGGTACCAGTAATTACCCCACCGTACTCCAACCCCACCTCCACTTGCCTATGAGGTCATATGTTAAATGTTATGCTTTATTAACGTTACACGTTTGCTAGAAGGTGTAAAGACTATTTCTATACTAGGTCATACTAGCCTGTAACTCAGGACCTGCTCTGAATGATGTCACGTACAATGAATCTCTGATCATCACAGAGCGTATTGCAGACATGGATTCAATCATACAGTAAGTGTACATGTTCCATCTTCATTCTGAACTTTTTATGTTGTAATATTGGTGTGTTTATTATTAAAATGCATAACTGTACAATTAAAGTGATTCACAAACTAAAGCACAATTATTTGATACCTGTTTGTTATGATCCTTTTAACATGAAAACAACAAAATAGAATGTTGTCTACTAGTTCACTATGATAAGGGCACGTCGCTGCCTCCTACTGGTAAAAGAAAAGAAAAATAGGTTTTGGCTTTGCACTGTGTACAGACTAGTAAGAAAAGAGGGTGATGGAGGCAGAAGAAACATGACTGGGAAGTATGTTATTTATTAAGAGTTTACTGGTCCTCTCTGGTCCTTTTAACTGACTATTAAATGTAAAATACAAGGAGTTGCTAGTGGCAATCACAAAAGTTTTAGAAACTTATCACAAGATATTTTTAATAAAATTGTAACTTTTGGAGTTTTTTTTTCTTATGCATACTAGACTTTCTGTCTTTAAGATTCAGACACCCAGATCCCGTGAAACTAGAAGGCATTTCATACCTAATTTTAAATTCCTTTTCTTATTGGATCATCTCATCTTTCACGTTTTTCTTTGGCCTTGTAGGGTTTTCATTTGTCTCCTACTTTATAATTTGTATCTGGCTCTGACTGATGTAAAAGTGAGAGAGGAGGCAGATTAATTCAGTATTCTAGTAGTACAAATCAACATGTGCATTCTGCAGCTTTTATCTTACTGTCAGTCTAGTAAAATCCTGTCTGAAGGCTGATCTGTAATCCACAAAACCGCATTAGTGTCTTTTCAAACTAGCAATATTAGCTTTGAAAAATCAGACATTTTTTGTATTCTTTGTAGGTCTGCATTGCAGGATGAGAGGTTAATACTCGTACAAACGGGATCAAGTTCTCCCTGCTTAGATCTTAGGTGAGTGTGGATTAATGGTGTATTTCTATAACATGTTTGATCACAGGTGGCCGTTTCTCCATAGATTGGTCTCTAGCTTGTCTTATTTTTTTTTCGTTATGTGAGAGCACTAGTGTACTGTAAAACATGAGTCATTAAGGCAGGCATACTGAGCGCATAGTGCGTTTATTTTAAACTGCAAGTAAATCGGCTCCGCATACTCCCAAAGTCATCAACATTATCTTGCACAGCATGCTGGGAGCTGTAGTTTAATGCAGAGACAGACAATGGGGTATATTTACTAAACTATTTCAAAAAGTGGAGATGTTGCCTATAGCAACCAATCAGATTCTAGCTTTCATTTATTTAGTACATTCTACAAAATGACAGCTAGAATCTGATTGGTTGCTATAGGCAACATCTCCACATTTTCAAACTCGCAGTTTAGTAAACATACACCAATAGGTGTGGTTCTCTGGCGAATCACCAACAGCAGGATGTATGCTATACAATGGTTGCCTTTTTCTCATTTCCTTTAGTTTATATTATTAAATTTTATTTAGAGTTCTATATGCAGCCTTCCTCCTCCCTATAGTGTTCTATATGCAGTCTCCCTATAGTAAAACCAAAACACACACTAAGTCTCGAGCACTAAATATGCAAATATATATATCACATATACTGTATATGTATTTTGAAAAATATTAGGTAAATGCTAATAATGATTAGTGATAATAAATAGTAGTTGATAAATAGTTAAAGTACCAATTGCAGATAGGTCTAGGAGGAAAGTGTCAATCCTCAAATATATTATACAAGAGAAACACTATAGAGAACTGTACAGATGATACCTAATCAATATACAAAGTGTAAATCCCAATAAATATGGGTATAATTAATATACACCCTTCACTTAATATATAAAAAAAAATAAGAGACTATTTAATCCAACCACATAAATATTAAAACATAAAATATCACAAAGAAACATCTATTACTCACATAGATATCAGCAATGAAATATTATCTCAGGATTTTATAAGGAATCTGCTAAAGCACCAGCCTCCTTCAGGGTTAATTGTATATAGTAGTGGAGATGTGAATATATTAAGTATTGTTCCAATGTCTTATATTCCATAATAGTAATTAGCTCCTTGGTTCGAAGTAGTTAATGCTTAGGAAAAGCGGGTGATGGTAAATAATTATCATATACAAGTTAACCCGTGCATGATACTCATGCATTCTAGTCAAATCAAGCTACTTAAGGTGTTAAAAAGGTTCTTGTCATGCATTTGGGGCTAGGCCAGGCCTCCTCAGGGGAAGAGCGTTACTTCCCGACGTAAGCGCCCTTTTTTAACGTGGTTTTGTCCACATGTCACCACCTCATCATTCTTCTCCATCACCTCATCCTTCATTTTCATCGCCACATCTATCCAGATGTCTATCCAGACACAGGGATCTCTCTCAGCGGTCCTGAGTATCACACTCCTCTCACTGTCACCCCCGGCAACCACCAACCACTCCCCACTGTCACCCCCGGCAACCACCAACCACTCCCAACTGTCGCTTCTCCTTCAAGAAATATATATATATTTTTTAAAAATCTTTATAAACACTTTTAACAATTAACAAATTAAATTAACAAATTAAAAACATCTTAGTATACCAAATTTCAGCCCTTTCTGAATTTTTTTTTTCCCACACACACTAAGAATTTAGTAGGTCAGTGTATAACTCCGTCCAGCAGGTGGCGCTGCAGCTTGGTTTTATTTTTTCCACACACACACACAGACAGACAGACTAACACACGCCACTAGACATTTATATTATAGACATGCTGTATGGTGAGTTTCCCTATAGTGCTCTATATGCAGTGCTATAGGGGTTGGGTACAGCATTGCGACGATGTAAACTCCAACAAGACATACCTCGATGTGATGACACCGAAGCTGGCATTTCCAACAGTCTCATCACACCGACTGCTTCAAAAAGAGACTTCAAATAATTTCAAGCAATAAAGATCCCGGCAGCCAACAATGACGTCGCTATGAAGGGCGACACCATTATTGGCAGTGTTAAGGTGGTAATTTAAGGAGGTGCCAGCTGTACAAAGTATTCTATATGCAGCCCCCCCCCCCCCTTCCCTATAAGGTTCTATATGCAGCCCCCTCACTTACCTTTAGGTGTTCTCCTGCTGCATCAGTCCTTGCTGCTCAGATAGACAGGAAGTGGAGTGAACACTTCCTGTCTGAGGCCATTCAGCAACAAGCAGCCTCACGATTGGCTGCTTTCCACCGACCACCAATGCCTTTGATCTTTGACCCGCGCCCCTTCCCCCGGGGGGTGGGGGGGTGGAGCCCCTGTCCATATCTACCGCAGAGCTCTGTGGAAACCTCTCTCTCTATTTGGTATCCCTATGGGGAAGTTTTAATTATGATCTATTGCAGAAAAGTGTTAAATCCTTTAATGTATTATGAACTAGTGAGAAAGATAAATTACATAAATGACTTTCATTTCACACTGATTTATAATTTTTGTTATTTCCATGTGGAATGTTGCTGCATCACTGGCCCATTATTTACCTTCAAGGGAAGCCAACCTTGATTTCTTTCCAAGGTCTTACTTTGATTTATTGGTCCCTCCTCAGTAGTCCAAGGGAGCGGGGCATTTATAAATCCACAAATGAATTCTTTCACAATAATAGCGCTTAGTAGAGCTGTATTTTGTGGGGTGCACAGAAAATCTTCCTAGTCCAGTGTTCCCTTCGATTTCGAAAAAAAAAAAAAGGGACGAGCACATAGTACGATATTTACCAATGTTATGTAATGCCTGTAATTAAAAATGTTGCCCTATTAAGGCCCCTGTCCTACAACAGACCTGACAAAGATAATACAACATGCTACGGTTTTATATTTACCTGTTTCATTGTGCAATTGTTTTTATAAATGTGCTTTCCCAAGACCACCTTAGTCAAAAGCCCTCATAATCTAGATTTTGACTTGATCAGTGTAAATATAATTACACAAAAATACTACTTTCATATTTTTTTTATTTTTTTTTTTTAATGCCTTTGTGACCGAAACTTTGCAAATGTATGCCTACAGCCGCTTAGACAAGAGCCTGGCCATGCTCGTGAAGGAAAGAAACACGGATCTGGTTATCATTGAGGGCATGGGACGTGCTATCCACACCAACTACTACGCCATCCTCCGCTGTGAAAGCCTGAAGCTGGCCGTCATCAAGAACTCCTGGCTGGCAGAGAGACTGGGGGGCAAAATCTTTAGTGTGGTTTTCAAATACGAGACTCCACCCAAATGAAGCCACTGATGATTCACCTCAGCCCATTCCTCGGCACTAGTTTTATTCATCAATTTTAAAGAATGTATTTTTATTACTGGGATGGGAGGGTTAAAACTGCTGTATTTATATTGTGCTTTTGTGCGGAGATAAAAAAAGACAGTATGCATATGTATAAATATATAAATAAATTTAAATTATATATGACACCATTTGATTTTATTTTTATACCACTTCAGTCTGACTAGGTAAAATATGAATCTTATTGCTGCAAGAGACTGGTAAACTGGAAGTCTGGAGAGCAATGTAATTGGTTACACCAAGGAGTTTTTCAAATATTGAATTCAGGTAAAATTATCAGGACTGATGTTTCACAATGTCCAAAATGTCTAATTTCTGGTGGTATTTTTGTGTTTTAACTATAGTTTTAGGGGTACATTTACTAAATTGCGGGTTTGAAAAAGTGGAGATGTTGCCTATAGCAACCAATCAGATTCTAGCTGTCCTTTATTTAGTACATTTTACAAAATGATAGCTAGAATATGATTGGTTGCTATAGGCAACATCTCCACTTTTTCAAACCCGCCGTTTAGTAAATATACCCCTTAAAGTGCATCGGCAGCCATTTTGTATTCTTAACCAGTGTTAATTAGAAAGCTTACTAACAATTAACTTGAAACTAATGATATCACTGAGGTATTGTCTTCTAATGTCATTGTTTCCTAGTGAAATCATAGGCTGTATTCACCTGGATATTGGATCAGCACACAAAATGGCCGCCTGGCCTGTGTGTATATGAAAGGTGCACATTAGCATGTCATTTTGTGTGTGTTTTAGTTTGTTCCATAGAAGACACAGGTTTGAATCAATACCTTTTTTATGTTTATGCGATGTCTTTTGCATACTACATTATTTTGTCTTGGAAATGTCACTGTTGTTAATGCAATCCATGGAGAGCTTGTGCTAGTATGTAAATAATTATTGCCACGCACAGCAACATCACCGAACCCAAAATTTCTTGTAACAAAATAAACTGCACAATGTATTTTTTTTAAATGTCTGTCCAACTTTTCTGTATAGAATTCAGAAGAAAACACCCTATGCCCCAAACCAAAATTGATGTGTTAAGCCAGTGGTTCGTAAGGGACACTAAGTAAAGCCACTATTTCACAATAATATAGACCAACGGCTGTGTATTGCTGATCTGACCAATGTACATGCAGTGACTGGTGTGTATGGGACCCAATCTGGGTCCTAAACACGTGGGAGGAGCTTCAGCTGTCTGTAATGAAGGGAGGAGCTAATATTTGTCATTCCACTGCGCAATGTTTTGCATTCAACCCATAAACCCAGATGTTAAACAGTTGTATTGTGCTGTATTTGTAATCGCCAAATTACCGATGAAACTGGGCTATAGACTATCACCTCTGTCTGATTAGCATTTGTTTGTTGGCAAATAAAAAAAGTAAAAAACGAAAAACATTTTTTCTTAGGGGGAGGTTCAATTGTCAGCAATGTGGCACGCAGATATCGCGCTCATTTTCGGAGCTCATTTTCCGAGGTGCGAGGAAAAATGAGGGGAGATTTCTGTCAAATCTCCTCCGAAGTGTCTCGTAGATGTTCCAGAGACGCTACGCGGCTAATTGAATCCCCCCCTTAGGGGCATATTCGATTGTTGGCGAAAACGCCAAATATCTCGAGGTGCGTGCACTATTACTGTCATTACGGTAATAGTGTGCGTAAATACTGTTATTACGGTAGTTTTCTCGCTGGATTTGAGCTTGCGGCTCGGGGAGCTGAAATCTGAGTAGAATTACCGTAATAACCTGTTTTTCCGCGGCGGAAAAAGTAAACAATTGAATATGCCCCTTAGAATTAATCTTCCATGCAGTGTCTTGGCAACAGTTCAATGCATTAGAACCTGTGTCAGGTGTAGTTTCCCTGCTTAGTCAATCTTACAATCGGTGTCTTAGATAAAGGGAGGCAAAGTGACTCGTCCAAGATCCCCAAGGGAAAAGTTCTCTATAAAAGAGGCTGAATAGAACGTTTTATTTACGGCTCTTACACACAGCCATTAAAATCAAGTGCTCAGATCACATTTAACGTACGTAAAAAAAATAAAAGCACTCTGATCCTGTGGCTCTAAAAATATGTACGTGAATGGACCTAATTGCTTAATGACAAGCTTTCGTTTCAGATTTCCTGCAGCTCTCACCAGTCTGTAAAATATAATGTAGGTTTCTGAGGTGCTAAACGAGCGTTCCATAATTTACACTATTCTGCAGCGCAGCTTTAGACGAATTAATGAACCAGGTCCATTACCTGCACCCATGGGTACGTGACCTTGACTTTCTTTTTTTCAGTTCTGTTTTTGTACTATAATATATCATTATTTTTCCAGCACTCACTGTGCTGGTTATGCCACTCTGATGCAAGTAGGTATAGTTTAGCCATTGCTAAATTATTATTTTTGGACTGAATCATCATTTCATATTGGGTAGGAAATTATTCTGCCTACAGAGAATTGAGAGTGACCATAAGATTGTCGTGTAATTTTAGAAAAGTAGCAGATGGAGTTTTTTTTTTTAAGGTAATTTTTTAGTTTGTTTTTGGATTGACTGTAGATATTTACTGAGGAAATCTGGTTTATTAAAGGGTACTTATTGCAACAAGTTGTTAAAACACAGCTGCTAGGTTCTTTGTCATAGCCCACGTTTATTCAGGAACAAAGGTGCTCTCATTAAACACGTGAGCTTTTGTTACACCTGACTATTTTTACACATCAAAAGAACATAACATGACACAATCACAATCTTTAAAGTGAACTATGGGTCAACATCTTGTCACGAAATGTTACAAAACAAACAACTTTTTTTTTTTTTAATTGGATAAACGTACTTTTGTCTATCAATATTTCATATTTTAACACTGCGCTCACCTTAACACATGTCGCTTCTACTTTTGAGGTACTTATCATGAGAAGTTTACATACATTAAATTGTTTTGCCATGACCGCTTTCTGTTATAGTGTAAAAGCTAATACTATCGCAATGTATTTTATTAGCGAAAAGCATTTTTGTATAGGATATACTGTATATTGTATTGTTTATTATGAAGTGCCTTCTCTCTAGCCCTGCCTGTTGCCAGTATACAGTGAGGGCAGCCATTTTGTGTGGGAAAAGTAATATTCATGAGCACTGACAAGGGACCTGGAACTGTGGCCTCCTCATTTCTGGTGAACACGGCACCTCTGCTGCACGTAGGTTTACTTTACTATTTATATTCTATATCATTATATTATATCCTTTATCATTATTACAGAAAATGTGTAAAACGTGAATTTGTCATAGACTGCTTGGTATAATAGAGATTATATTTGACTGTGGTCAACCAGTTTGAACACCATGTTATATAATATTTAAAAACCAACCAAAAAACCCCCCATTTAATAAGATATAGTCCAAAAGCACGAATTATAACATCCAGTTTGTGGCGCAAGGATCTGTTACTTAGCTCATAACTTCTCATGTGTCAAAGGGTCATACCCATACGTTTGTATTTGCATATATTTGGATATTCATGTGGCATATGCAAATTACGTAAATGTAACTGCAGGTGACTAAAATGACACATTTCGGAGCATTTTTGTTTATAATTAATATCTCTAAGAATGCAGAATCTTTGTTATTTTTGAACACCCCCATTTAGGTACCTGGTGACATGCAGGGTATATTAGAGACAAAGTTTAAGCATAACTATAGCATTTGGGTGATATTTTGCTCCACTAAGATTCTAAATTGCATGCAAAATAATACACACTAGAGCCACTTCTAGCTAAATACTACCATATTCTATACTATTGTGTTAAAAGATAGCTTTTTATTAAGTCAAACTTTTTATTTTATTTAGACTATGACAATTCGTTTCATAGATATTAATAGAGTTTAAAATGTTAGTTGAGATTAACCTAGTACTTGCAGCAAGGTGATTTGGGTTTTCAGTTAGGAATCTGCAGGCTTGCACTTGCTATCTCTGTCTTGAAGTTCTGCCTAGTTATACTAACGCAGCAGTTTTCTGCTTTAACATAACCAGTGAACCGTACCTCCCAACCTTGTCTCTTCTTAAATCTGGACATGCGTGTCTAGCGCTATTGAAGTGCCATCCAATCCTGTACTCTCTTACAAACACCCATTAAGTGGCCAGTGCTACCTCCTAAATTTCCTACAGGCAGCACGAAGCTGTCCTGATCAAGATGGCGGGACAAAGCCCTCAAATCGGGACTGTCCCGCCTAAATCAGGACAGTTGGGAGGTAGTTGAACCTGCGGAACACCCCGTGGAGGCCGCCATCTTGTGGACTATAACAGAGAGCAGCCTATCAATGCATGCTGTCATTAGTTCCACTCTCAACCGCCCTCCTCCCAGCTGGCTGTCTCTTCTATGGGGTAGATCCACTTTCATAAATAAATTTCAATTTCTGAGGTTTGCATAAGTAAATGAACATCTTAAGGGTCAAATATGGACCCGAGCTCGCAAACAATTTAACACCTCTCTGTACTAACAATTCGATCTTGGTTGCACGGTTGGTTAGAGGTGCTTAGGAATACTTTGAAGCACAAGTGAATAGCTATTAAAAATTTTAAGTCACCGTGGATGCCAGACTAAAATTTTAAGTCCCACATGAATATCCATAATAGAACATGTGCCTATTCCGTCCTCCATTGTAGGCTTCAAAGTGGTAAAACTTTATTCCTGTATGTTTCAATTAACAGATACACTTTTTATCATTTACACCTTTTGCGCTTATTTTTTTTTGTAGGCAGATGAGCAGAATATTTTTTTCATGATCATTTTTAAAGGTAAGTAGTCACTCTGGCCACCATCTTTTTAAAAGTTTATTAGTTAACAGATAAGAATGAACGACGCCACTTTACTAAATGTCACATTCCTATGCCAAAACGTAAACTGAGATAACACTGTTTATACAGATTAAGTATATTACTTAAATCCCTATTTTAACCACCATGTGTAGTTATTTCCACTCATTTCTGTGCAACTGATAATATACTGCATAGTCTCTGTTTAATAAACTGCACCATCTTACATACTGAGCTAAAACGTCTATAGTATCTTTAAAAATGATAACAAAACGAACACTATATTCCATTTCTCAATAATAAGGATAACACTCTCAGAGCACCATAGTTATAACTGCACTAGTATAGAAAGGCACCACTACAAAAACGCGGATAATTATTAACTGCACATTCACAATTCTCAGATATCCTTATATCGGTTGTGTTTTATTCCACCAGGAAGTAAACCTAGGGTTGCACCTTTTCCACACACTCCTGATTCTCTGTTCTTCCAAACCGCTGCCCTATTTCTTCTGTGAAAGCAGAGCAGCAGGGTTTCTGTAAAAGAAAGTAGGACAAATAATACATAAATTATATTTGAACTTGGTTGTCAATAACTTAACCATCATATGCACAGTAGATTACATTTATAGCATACTTGTCAACTTTTTTTCTATTGGTCCCTGGGAGATCCATGGGGGGGGTGGGCATGTGGGGACGGGGCACGGCTAATCGCGTCATTTTGCCCCCTACCCCTATACGGACATCAACACGTTAGCCTATTACAATAGGGTGTGGGTGCCACGACGACACGTGAATTGCGTCACTAAGCCCCGCCCACTTCACCAACAAAGACGTCAGGATCGGGGAGGTTGCCCTGATCTCTCGGGAGTCCAGGGGAGGACTCCCAGAAATTCGTGAGTCTCACGGACATTCTGGGAGAGTAAGCAACTATGATTTATAGACCGCATTACTGCCCTTACACAGTTCAGGACCTCATAGCTTCTCCTACTCATGTGACCTACTGCTGCAGAGGTATTGGTCACGGCTCTCCACTTGACCTTTTACTATTATTTTTTTTTCTCACTTCGTCGTATACATGAGTTACCGCCGGTGGTAAGCTTAGCCGGCTTTCCCTGCCCTTAGCTTCCCCTTTGCAGATATAACAAGTATCTCAGGATGGTGATGAAAGGCATTAAAAAATACTATAATATTTAATAATTTTTGTCATACAGTATATAATTTATTTATTTTTTCTTACAAGTTAAAGACCAAGTTATAGCTCACGCATGCAAATGTCTACAGACACTGACTCAGCAAAGTGGTAAGTATCGCTGCGGCAGCTGATTATCTCAACTGCCTCAAGATATTTTTTTTCTTAATACAGTATAATGGAAAAGGATTTGGGAGTGCTCGTAGACAGTAGACTTAGCAATAGTGCTCAATGTCAAGCAGCAGCTGCAAGGGCAAACAAAGTATTGGCATGCATAAAAAGGGGCATAGATTCAAGGGAAGACAGTGTAATTTTGCCACTGTATAAATCGTTGGTAAGACCTCATCTTGAATATACAGTACAGTTCTGGGCACCACTCTATAAAAAAGATAATTTGGAACTAGAAAGGGTTCAGAGAAGGGCGACAAAATTGATAAAGGGTATGGAGTCATTAAGTTATGAGGAAAGGTTAGCCAGTTTAGGCATGTTTACTTTAGAAAAGAGGCGTCTAAGGGGAGATATGATTACTATGTACAAATACATTAGGGGTCAATACAGAGAGCTTTCATGGGAACTTTTTACCCCAAGGACCATACACAGGACACGTGGTCATCCGCTAAGGTTAGAGGAGAGGAAATTTCACAACAAGCAAAGGAAGGGGTTCTTTACAGTAAGGGCAGTCAAGATATGGAATTCATTGCCAGGGCAGGTTGTGATGGCAGATTCAATAGATATGTTTAAGAAAGGGTTAGACAAATTTTTAGCAGAAAGGTGTATCCAGGGATACGACCGTTAATTAAAATGAAGGATAGTAGTGGATATAGGGTAAAAATAGGACTGCAATATTGAGTCTGGGGGGATTATCACAATTGAAACAGATTGGCGGTTGCTTACTCTGGATTAATTTCAAATATAAGTGCAGGATCTCCAAAATAGGTTGAACTTGATGGACTGGTGTCTTATTTCAACCTCATCAACTATGTTACTATGTAGATTGCGGTCGTGAGCCATATTTTTTGTTCCTCGCTAAATATCAGCCGTATTGACGCAGATTGATAAATAGGCCTCTATATCTCATCTGTTTTTGTATGTATTAGTTAGCCTGTATATTTTTCTTTTGTCAATGATCAAGTGATAATGTGGCAATCCTTAGCCTGGGGCATAGGTTAATATAGCATGATGCACCTTGGCTATCAATACGCAGAATATGCAATGTGCACAAATCAAATGTCCGCTTTCATTTTCTATACTCTGCGTGAAAAATAATGACAGCTATAATTTGAGTGGTTGCCCAGCACGTCGGAGCACATTGTGGGGCTTATTTAACAGCATGATATAGTGTAGATTTACACTCAAAGGTAAATAGGTTAAAGAAAAAAACTACAAGCTGGGTTCCTGTTTCCAGGGGAGGACTGGCAAATGTTAGCCCAGAGGCAAGACTTTACTCAGAAGCTTATTAGGAACATTTTAAAGGAAAAACAATGCAGGTGCCCAAGGTAGCCCCCTATGGGACCGACTCGGGGCAGATGTCCACCTGCCCAGCCTGCCCCTGCCCAGGCTGGTGAGCACAGGGCTGGATTCCCTAGGGTGATTGCTGCTCCTCCTCTCCCCCCCCCCCCCCCCAAAAAAAAAAAAAAAAATGCCCCCCTCCTAGGTTTACCTAGCTCTGAGTTGATAGTGGTGATGGTGGGTGTGGAGTAGTAGTAACTCTTTGATCATTAAAATGTATTCATTACTGGTGCACTACAGGTATCAGCATGCCCAGGCTGCACTTGTAGTGCTACAAGCACCAGCATCATACCCATGGCTGCCAGGGCATGCTGGTACTTGGGGAACCACAAGTGCCAGCATGCCCTGGCAACCAGGGCCAAACTGGGACAAGTTGTGCCCCAAGGAAGAATGTAAATAAGAGACAAACAAGCATCCTTGGCACAATAAAAAAAAAACAACGACATGATACACGACGCAAGACTAGCCCTAGCAGCCATAGGTATGCTGGACCTTGTAGTACTACAAGTACCAGCATGCCCAAACACTTAATGGGGTTTGGGCATGCTGGACCTTGTAGTACTACAAGTACCAGCATGCCCAAACACTTAATGGGGTTTGGGCATGCTGGGTGTCCTTTAGTGCACCAGGGACAGAATGCTTTTATACTATCAAATAATTATTGTTACCTCGCATCCACCACCACAGGGGAGTGGGAAGAGCCCTATCCACACTGGGCTGGGTAAACCTAGGGGGGGGAAGGGTCTGCAGAGCTGTACTGTAGTTTACAACAATTTAAATGACATAGACACCACTGTCTGATACCCTCAGACTTTATGGGACCGATATGTGCTGTATACCAGATAAATAACGATAGAATATGGTTTTATATTACAATTATAGAATATACATACCTTCTGTTGATAGGCATTGATCTTCGCTTTGCACACCAACTCAATGAACGACACAATCAGCCCCAGAGCCAGACCAATGCCCAGAATGATGAAGATTCCGCCCAGGGTGCCAGCTTGCACAGGGACCCAGCCAACCGGTCCTTGAGTTGAACACGTTTTATCCCACCACTTCTGGCGCAGATACTCTAGATTTCCGGATTCAAATTGTTCCAAGATGGCAACTGTCAGAGGTCTGATGAGGGGTGAATCTGTATACAAATGTACATAATTAAGTAGCTTAACATGTATTTCCTAGGAAATTTATTATGACACTGTCTTAATAAGGAACCACAAATCTAACATACAAATGATTCCAATCTGAAAAAGCATCTTGTATCATTCAGAAATATATATATTGCTCCAATAATTTGGAAATATAAAACTGGAATTTTCTCAGACTATACTGTCCAAACCATGATTCTGTTTGTGTGCAAAATAAATCCATTTTAAGCGTATCCTATATCATTGTGTTACATTGTGTGCATCGGTGGTATGATGTATGGTAAAATAAGCATTGAAAAGGTCATATACTAACTGTAAAATATGCAGACGTTCAGTGCATTTCATTATGTGCAAATGAGCCTACTGACCTGCTCATCTGAACCCCAATATTGTATGGTTATCTGTAGCCGAACCTCCCCCATAACTGGGCATGTTGGATATCTATCCTCACAATAGCTGAACATGTAGGGATATTTGACTACAAGTATTGCTATTGAACTAAATCAAACTCCTTGACCAAGTGAAACTTGAATACTGCTATCTTTACAAACCGCAATATGCAAGGGTCCAGATTACCATGCAGTCACTATGTCAGTATGTGAGCTCCTCATAATGGTCTAAGTTGTTTACTGCTTACATTCCACTCGCTCAAAGACAATGCCCTAACCCAGTGGTTCCCAAACTTTTGCAGTTCGTGGCACCCTTAGAGTCTCCATAATTTTTTCAAGTCACCCCTCCAAAATAATTACTGAGCAGTCCTGTTTTAGAAGTAGTTGGGTCAAAAAAATGTAATAAGTATTTAGGTCAGGACAGAAATACTTATTTAGTTGTATGCAAAAATGCCCCCTCTGCATCCAGAAACTCTGCCCCCTCTGCATCCAGAAACTCTGCCCCCTCTGCATCCAGACAAGCTGCCCCCTCTGCCCTCTCTCACGCTGTCCCCTCTCTCTGCCCCCTGTCACGCTATCCCCCTCCTCTGCCCTCTGTCACGCTGTCCCCCCTCCTCTGCCACGCGCCAGCCATAGAAAAAACAAAACACATAAACTTACCAATCCACGCGGCGCCGATACCCAGTATCCTCCTCTCTCAGGCTGCGTGAGAGAGGAGGATGCTGTGTCCCGGCGCCGCGCGGATTGGTAAGTTTATGTGTTGTTTGTTTTTTCTATGGCTGGCGCACACTTTGGGAACCGCAGCCTAACCACTCTAAGCTCTGTGGACCCCTGATAACCAAATAAAGGCCTCCAGAGATCATTTTCTACTGCTTTAAAGCTATTTTCAATATTTTCCCACGCAACACAAAATCCTGTTTCAGCACGTTACGCAAAAAGAAACGCATTAGTGAACTTAGCTGCACCGGTGTTACATGCAATTGCTGGGCCCTATAGCAAAATTTGGGGGGACTTCAGGTGCAGATGGACCAGTATCTCTGCCCGCTCTCGCCAGTAGTTCCACCACTGCCTAGCATACATTCAGCTAGGAATATCCCAATCTTCACAGCTCCTCTCACCACATTACAGTTCTTGAGATGTCTCTGAACAGTCGGGCAAGATTGTACTGTGTCCATGAAAATAATCAGCAAACCAGGCACACAAAATACCTAATGAGGCGGCAATGCCATATCCTCTGCCTGCAACCACTTCTGGGGCACGAACAAGGTCGCAGTGTTTGGCCACAACAAAGTCCTGACTGATGGACTCAGCCAGCAAGGCGTAGTTTGACTCCCTCACTCGTCGTAGTCCTTCGGCAAACGTATTCACAAGTACGCGATCTTTTCTTTTGTCCATATACTCATAAATCATTTGGAATGTTGGGTTCTTAGAATTCTGCATGAAGAGAGCAACATGAAGACACTTTAAGTTTTATTTTTATAAAAAAGAATCTTTACAATAGTACAGAACTTGCAGCTAAGAATGTATTGGGTCATCTTTACCAATCCAGCTGTTTCCTATTTCCTAAACTATTCACATTAACTGAATTCAGTTACTGCCTCAATAAAACAATATTCCAGCAGAATCAGGGGACACTGAGAGGCATATTTCCCCTGGCTCCCTTGGTACCTATTTCTTTAAAGATGAACTCCTGGCAGTAAATGTATCAAGCTGCAGGTTTGAAAAAGTGGAGATGTTGCCTATAGAAACCAATCATTCTAGCTGTCATTTTGTAGAATGTACTAAATATATGATAACTAGAATCTGATTGGTTGCTATAGGCAACATCTCCACTTTTTCAAACCCGCAGTTTGATAAATATACCCCCTGAACTCTTGTAGTTGGGGGTCTTACTTGTTGACAATGGCAGAACAATAGCTGTAGCAGCGCATGTGGATGCTATGGGGCCCAAAAGCACCATGGAGCCCAGCACTATGCAGGAGCCTAAGGACAACCACACAATAGGACTTTGTGTGCCCACATCTGTTACCCTAGGAAGCTCAGCACTTCCTGCACATAGCAGCATGCAACCGCTGAATTCCTGACTCATAACCATTAATTTGCTTTGTGATAGCTGTGGTCACCATAAGTGTTGAGTAATTGACGCAGGAACACAATGCGCCCATTTCCTATAAGCCTATTCACTGGTTTATACTTCTGCCCACAGCTAGGGGTGGTAGAATGGGGGGATTATAATGTGGGGGCCCGGTGGCATCTAGTACCGCCCCAGCTGGCTAAACTTCCAGGAGTTCTGCTAAACTACTGTACCCTTCCCTCACCCAGTTTACTGCTGCAGTTGAAGTTTAATTGAAACCTCAACTTTACTTATGTCATTTCATTGCAGAATAATTAAGAGTCTGGTCATTTACACTGGGTATTGTGTAGCATTCATCTTTGGAACAAAACTCTTTAAACAAAGCACTGCATACCAATCCAGATGGTAGATTATGTCTGTCTACTCCATTAAACCCAAGTTACCAGCACATGTTTCCTGTTATTTTGTGGCACTATTACTGTTTTTGGGGATTTACAAAATCAAATTTTAACAGTTTGTCAGATGTTACCTTAAAGAAATTAAAAGTAGAACCGTTATTCATTGTCCCAAACTCATATTTACTCTGCTTCAGCAAGTCAGCAAACGTCTGAATATTCGGAGTTTGTTCTTTGTTGCTGTTCAAGTATGAGGCAAAGCTGGCGCTATATGTAGCCAGCAGGGTAATGGAAAACACCCACCAAATGACCGCAATTATTCGGGCAGACAAAGATTTTGGCTGAGGCTCAACACCTATGGAAGTAAAAAAATACACAGTAAATATGTTTTATAAGCCATTACAAATCATGAATAAATGATGGTTATTCACTAACAGATCAGATGCTCAGACTCCCAATGTTCCAGTCCTTCTACATTAGCGGTGGGCAACAGACGGGCCGCCAGGAGCCCACCGAGCCATCACCTGCGGACCCCAGACGGCTACTCCCGAGCTTATCAGAAAGGGAGCAGCCGAATGCTGCATCACGTGATCTCCTCTGCACAGTGCAGGTAGGTGACACGACATACCGGAGGAGGCGGGAGTGCCCTGCGCTCTCCCTTCTTCCTCTGTGCAGGCCCTTTAAAGGCTGGAGGGCTGTACATGCAGCCCTCCACCTCCTTTTTGTTGCCCCTCACTGTTCTACATCCTAATGACCATAATGCAAACCACAACCCTAAACGGACAGCCCTGCTCTACCTACAAGCAAGTTTCTTAATTCCCTACTCACTATTTTTCAAGTACTTACATTGTAATTGGGAGATATATTTAATAATATGCTGCAAAGAGCAATGATGTGCTAAAATCCATTACAGACAATTAAATGTCAGCTTTTAACAGTCTTGTGTAAGCAGAATAATTTAATTGGTTGCTTTGGGTTACACCACATAAAACAATAATCTACGGTGTAGCTGAAGCTCACTTTCAACCACTGATTGGGGGGAATTCAATTGGCCGTGTTACTGTAAAAAGTAATGCAGCCCGCGCACTATTACTGATATTACGGTAATAGTGCGCCTAATAACCGTTAATACGGTAATTTTAACGCCAGCTTGAAATCTGTGTTAAAATGACCATATTAATGGTTGGTAATACACTTAGTGTGGCACTATTCTGGGGAAAACTGAATTCCCCCCATGGTGTCTCTGACCTCGGGCTTGAACCTTAGACTATTAGCAACAGAATTTGTTGTATTTATCCTGGATTTTTCCCTGAAACTTTAACATAGCCTCATTACTTGCAGTTGTATCTCTGTTTTGGTCAATCAGAATTGTGGTTGTCTGCAGCTTTTGCCTCAGATGTTCCTCAATATCTCATGCACGTAGGTCTCAAAAACCCAAAGGCTAAATATGAGGAAGGCAAGTCAGATGATTGGTTGCATAAGAAGAGGAATCGGTAGCAGAAAGAAAGAAGTAATAATGGCACTGTATAGGTCATTGGTACGGCCTCATCTAGAATACTGTGTTCATTTCTTGGGGCCATATCTCCAGAAGGATATAAATACATTAGAGACTATACAAAGAAGGGCAACTAAAATAGTGCATGGCCTACAGCACACAACTTACCCGGAAAGACTAAAAGATCTTTATATGTATAGTTTGGATTAGAGAAGGGAAAGGGGGAACATGATAGAAATGTTCAAATATATCAAGGGTTTTAACAAGGTACAGGAGGGAAACATTCTTCAAAGGAAGAGAAGTATTAGAACACAAGGACATGTACTGACACTGGAGTAAGTAGGTTCAGAGAAAATACTACTTCACCGAAAGGATAGTGGATAAGTGGACTAGCCTCCTATCAGAGGTGGTAGAGGCTAATACAGTAGAGAAATTTAAACATGCCTGGGATAGATATAAGGATATCCGTACAAAGAATAAATGATCAAGTAGGGTTTGAGGTTACCATAGGTTAAAAAATGGGCAGACTAGATGGGTCAAGAGGTTCTTATCTGCCGTCAAATTCTATGTTTCTATCTAAGCATTGTGTCTGTAGTTAGCCACCATCTCCTGGGCTGCCAACTTGATTGTGATCTCTTGGGACCTTTAGCTCTGCTTGGACATTGCTGCTATCTGTCGTCTGTCATCTCCAGCCTCCGTATTATGTAACAGTCTGTCTTAGCATTTATGTGGAGTATAAGTTGTACAATCCTGGTGCAGACGGCCCTTAATAAACTGACTTCCCAGGACAATAAGTTCTGTCAATATCTACAAATATGCCACTTTGTGTACACCAGTCTCAAAGAAGCCCCATCGAGAAATATTTTCCCAATAGAAGGCACATGTACACACAACCCAAACTGTAAAGACACAATTTCCCTTCTCTATCACACATTCCTGGTCCCAGATAACAACTTTAGGAGCCCATGAATTGGCCTGGGAAACAGACATTGGAGTGACACTAGAAAGATGGGATAAACTTCATGAGCGTACATCAAAGAGCTTCGTTATATATCCAGCTCTGTTTGGTATTAACTTAAATAAATTTATTAGATTTAGTAGGCTTAGATCCCAGGGCAATTCCCTTTCTCCCTGTCACGCAACTCTCCCCAATGCTGTTTTTTCCTAGTAAAGTACAGAAACATTCTAACTTTTCTCATTAAATGAGAGCCTTGCAGCGCCTTACCTTAACGAGAGCCTTGCAGCGCCTTACCTTAACGAGAGCCCTGCAGTGCCTTACCTTAACGAGAGCCCTGCAGCGCCTTACCTTAACGAGAGCCCTGCAGCGCCTTACCTTAACGAGAGCCCTGCAGCGCCTTACCTTAACGAGAGCCCTGCAGCGCCTTACCTTAACGAGAGCCCTGCAGCGCCTTACCTAAACGAGAGCCCTGCAGCGCCTTACCTTAACGAGAGCCCTGCAGCGCCTTACCTTAACGAGAGCCCTGCAGCGCCTTACCTTAACGAGAGCCCTGCAGCGCCTTACCTTGCAGTGTAAGTGCCCCCACACCGAACCAAAGACTGTTCAGAAAAGTGTATTGATTCTGTTCACTGGAGGGATCATTCCATTCCCAAGGACTTAACCTAATAAAATATGAATTCACTGTCATTTGTATGCTACTACATACATTTCTATGTATACGTATAATATTCTAATATTAAACTGACTTTACAACTCAATTCTCATGAAATAAAGATATTAAAAATGTGTGAAAATAAAAGGAACAAAATAAATATTGAGTCGTATTGGCTTAGTAGTTGGCACTTCTGCCTCACATCACTGGGGTCATGAGTTCAATTCCCAACCATGGCCTTATCAGTGTGGAGTTTGTATGTTCTCCCCGTGTTTGCGTGGGTTTCCTCCGGGTGCTCTGGTTTCCTCCCACACTCCTCAAAAAACATACTAGTAGGTTAATTGGCTGCTATCAAATTGACCCTAGTCTCTCTCTATGTCTGTCTGTGTGTGTGTATGTTAGTGAATTTAGACTGTAAGCTCCAATGGGGTAAGGACAGATGTGAGTTCTCTGTACAGCGCTGCGGAATTAGTGGCACTATATAAATAAACGATGATGATGAGGATACGTTATAGATAATTGTCTATAAAAATGGGAATATTTACTGCATATTGTCAGTTCTGGAAAAAAAAAATCTATAGGTTTGTGGAACATTCATAGGACACATGTCATTGAGCAGATGTTTAACAGCAATGACTGATCCTTTGGATACAACTCTAATACAAAACATCTATTCCATCTGGCATGTAAGCCAGATATCAAATTGGATATTATAAGTTGCGCATTCATATATTTCTTGTGCTCCAATGAATCCCTACCTTCCCACAAGGAACAAGCAGATGGTTGTAATCACATAAGATATTAAGATTCCTATCCACAATTCTTTACTGAAGGGTTTTAAGAAAGCAAAAAGATAGGAACTGTCTGCTGCCCCATCTCTCTTCATAAGTATACCGATCCCAGTCTGTATGAACGGTTTGGTGAAGGATACTGTATTCTCTCTGACTGCGGTAATTGTTAAAGGCGCCACGGCCAAGTCAGCCTCCTGGAAGACACACATGAAGAAAATATAATCTTAATAACCTTTATTGTGTTCATGCCTAAGTAGAGTACTTAGTTTAGCAGTATTGTCTTGATTCAGTTGCATCATATCTCCCAAATGTACCCTCTTTGGAGGGAGATTCCATTTTTGTGTGCCCAAATCCCTCCATCCCTCTTTTCTTACAGATGGCCTTTCTTTACCTAATGTATAATATAAAAGATAAAGCGTCCTGCACTGTAGAAGTTATATGGGAAAATTAACTTTCTACTGTAAATTATATGGATGGTGGAAGTCACCAAGGCATACAGGTCACATAAATCCAAGGTGACTTGTAATATCTGTACAGGATGCATTATTTTTTATAATGATTAGTGATAACCTCAGAAGTCAACAATTATAAGCAAAGACATCGGAATTCATCGTCTATACAGATATAACTTTTAGGCTTTATACATCTACTAAAATAAATTGTGTTTTATAAGGACATTAGAATTCACAAAGGAGTTTTGTGATCATATAAAGGCACAAGGCCACAGGCCAAGGTCAATTTTACAGGTCAGGGAACCATGTATTACCACATGCAAATAATATCTGTATAAATGATGAATTCTTATGTCCTCACTTCAGAGTTTCATCATTAAATGTTATGTTTTGCGTAAGATGTTAAGATGCAAATTTTCACTGTTACAGCCAGTAGTTACTTTAAAATTTAATTCGACTTTTTAATCTCTGTCTAGAGCTTGAGCACCTTACATTATGCAATCTTCATCTCCTGCTTTTTCGTCATGTACCCAGTAGCCAATAAGATCGTTGGAGTGTACACAGCACAGCCAATCAGAAGGTAGAATTATATTGAGGGTTCTGATTTTGTGGGTCACATTGACGTGTCCACTTGTGTGATCATACTACTGAGGTAAGAGCTACGTGTGACAGGGGTAAGTATCGTGGTGTGATTTGATTTGAGACAAGCCGGAAGAGTCAGAGTTTGATGGTGAAACGAGCAGGGTCCTCATTAGAGTAGTGAGGCTGCTGTTATATAAATGTGAGAAGATTGTGGTCTCAAACGCACCTTTGTTTGAAATAAGATTCATACATCCAACTTGTTAAAGAAAACTGGATTTTAAAGTGATTTACCCACCTCACTGTTCTGAAAGGCGAGAGGTACCTCCTATAAGACTTCCTTTCTCTGAGAACCCTACAGCAGATTAGGCTGCATTGTAGCCTAATCTCAGACTTGTCTCCCATCAAGTCATGTTGCCTCTTTAGCGCACCAGAGTAATTATGTAGCAATGTGTATCCTAATTCTGCTATCTCCAGATCCTGACACATTCCTTCTATGGGATTGACCTCTGTATTTTTAAGCATTTAATGCAAAAAAACCCCAAATAAAAATAAATGTGTTTTGCTACTAGTTTTGGAGTAATTTACTCCAACTTTCTCTTTTCCTTCAATCCCCTGCCCCTTGTGTCTCTCTTTGGCCATTTAAACTTGAGGAGTATGCCTTGCGGCTGCAGCAATCATATAACGCCCGTAGTTAGCCGACACTGCTTACCCCAATGAAAAGGTCATTTGTAATTTTATTTTCATTGATATTACTCATACTAGAAAACATTGCTGCTGCTCACTTGAACTGTGTGTCCTGAAGCTTTTTGGTTCTGATTGGAAATAGTCATGGGAACAATACAGTGAAATGGAGCCGTCACTATGACAACCGTCCATGTAGATTCACCCACAGACCTCAGGCCTCGCTTTGATTTGTCTGTTCACCCTTTAACTCCAATTAATAAATTGCAAAGGTCAAAGTTTGCAAACAAGGAATGTCCAAGGACAAATGATGGATATCTTGTAAATAATACTGCTAATCTTATAAGAAGGTTGGTGTTCATAATAATCTCACATACGGGTGTATTTCTAGTACGCTATATATGGACAAAGGTTTCGACTGCACCTGTTAATTGAGGTGTTTCAATCAGACCCGTTGCCAGAGGTGTATAAAATCAAGCACCTAGCCATGCAGTCTCCATTTGCAAATATATGGGTCGTTCTGAAGAGCTCAGCGACTTCATGCGTGGTACTGTGACAGGATGCCACCTTTGCAATTAGACGGTTGGTGAAATTTCATCCCTGCTGGATATTCCATGGTCAACTGTAAGTGCTATTATTAGAAAGTGGAAGCGTTCAGGAACAACAGCAACTCGACTCCGCTCTGTAAAATTACAGAGCGGTGTCAACGACCGCTAAGGCGCATGGTGCATAAAAGTTGCCAATGCTGCTGATTTCATAGCTGAAGATTTTCGAACTTCCACTGGCATTAATGTAAGCACAAAAACTGTGTGGTGGAAGCTTAATGGAATTGGTTTCCATGGCCGAGCAGCAGCATGCAAGGGTCACATCACCAACACCAATGCCAAGTGTCAGGTGGAGTGGTGTAAAGCACACCAACACTGCACTGTGGAGCAGTGAGAATGTGTTCTGTGGAGTGACAAATCACGCTTCTCTGTTTGGCAGTCAGATGGGTGAGTCTGGGTTTGGGGGATGCCGGGAGAATGTTACCTGCCTGACAGCATTATGCCAACTGTGAAGTTTGGTGGAGAAGGCATAATGATATGGGGCTGTTTTTCAGAGTTTGGGCTACGCCCCTTATCTCCAGTAAAGGGCAATCTTAATGCTTCAGCACACCAAGTCATATTGGACAGAGCTATGCTGCCAACTTTGTGGCAACAGTTTGGGGAAGGCCCTTTTCTATTCCAACATGACTGTGCCCCAGTGCACAAAGCAAGGACTACAAAGACATGGTTTGATGAGTTCAGTGTGAAAGAACTTTGGAATGAGCTGGAACAGATTGTGAGCCAGGCCAGTCCAACATCACTGCCTGACCTCATAAATACAGAATGAGTGGGCACACATTCCCACAGAAACACTAGAACATCTTGTGGAAAGCTTTTCCAAGAAGAGTGGAAGCTGCTATCGCTGCAAAAGGGGAACCAACTCCAACATAAAGTACATGTATTTGAATACAATGTCATTACAGTCCCTGTCCGTGTAATGCTCAAGCGTCCGAATACTTTTGTCTATATAGTGTATATGTCATCATTTCTCATTATTATAAGGAATAGACTATTGGGGTCAGACAGCTTCTGACGCTATGAATGTACCTCAACGGCCGCTCTGCCCGTTTCTGGACAGGTGCGCCCATTGCAGTGCTCAGTAACCTGACCTACACTGCATTTTGATAGGCTCATCCTGTGTATATACAGTATACTTGCTCTTACTTGTAGGCATTGATTATTATAGGGTTAACTTGCTGGTAGCTGGGTGCTTATTATTCTTATATACCAACTTTGTTTGAACTTTAGACTTTCATTGAACTCTTCCTGCCCTGGCCTTTGTTTTGCTTCATCTTGTCTCAGCCTAAAAATTTGCTACTACTGGTTTCTGACCCTGTTCACTTTATCTTTGCCGTTCCAGGCTCATTCGGTACCCGAGCAATAGACAGTGCGGAAGAGAACTTAACCAAATCTAAGGGTAAAGGGGCTGATATAGGTGAAAAACACAATCAGGGTTATTGGTTCTCACAAAAGGGTTTTTGAGGGTCTGACATTACACATGCTCATATATCGTACAAAATTATTTATCCTCCTACTGTAAATAATATGTATAGCTCAAGGCTCATAGTGCTAAACCAAAAAAGCTCACAAATAGACTGTATATTTGTATGTGGTGGTAAAGGATTTTTGTGTTTATTTGTGACTACTACTGTTTACTAATGACTTGGTGTTTCTGTGTTTAATGGTTTATCCACCATGCTCATACTTGCAAATAGTCCCTGTTTTTAGACTGTGAAAGAGGTGTGGCTTCTCAGAGGATGTGGGTGTGTTTCGGCAGATCTGGGTGGGATTTGGTCTGATCAAGGCGTGGTTTGGGTCGTTCATGGGAGGGGCTTATTCTGAGCAGATATGAATTCCTGAGAGGAACGAATATGGCAGCCTGCTGTGCGATGTGTCAGAAATGTGCTTTTACTTTAGTGTGGAAAGGGTTTTACAGAGAAAGGAGAGTATACTGAGACAGCAAAGGAGATGAATAAACTTAATAGAGAGAGATCGAGCGGATGCCTGTGAGTAGCTAGTAGTGGAACTACTGGGTACGTAGCATCATAGCGATTTTTTCTGGAAAACTATTATCTTTATATAAAAAAAAAGTAAAGAAAATTGTTTATACAATTACCTGTCTTGCAACTGATCCATGCTCCTCAGGGAAGTGGTCTGTTATATTGTATTCCTTATGTTTGTTTTCCTCCCATTATGTGTATACTATACTATACTATAAGGTGCGCCATTACTTTATTATGTATAGACAAATTAAGTGGTTTGGCCCAGCCACACATTGTAGGCTAAATTGCACAGACCTGTGTAATGCACCATTGTGACAAAACTGTGAGGGTGACGCCTGGCGCTGTGGAGTCGAGAGCAGGAGCAGATCAAAAGAGGTTCCGAGAGGGAATAAAGACTGGGGGGTATATTTACGGGTTTGAAAAGTGGAGATGTTGCTTAGAATGTACTAAATAAATGATAACTAGAATCTGATTGGTTGCTATAGGCAACATCTCCACTTTATCAAACCCGCAGTTTAGTAAATATACCCCAGGAGAGAAATGATAGAGGGAAGTCAGTGTTGTGCCAGAGATGGTGTTGAAAATCACTTCTAGAAAGATGTATTTGTTTTGGTGTTAACCTAAACCACTCCCATTCTGTGTCATTAGCATACATTATAACAGCCCTATAGAGTGACATCATAAGTTTCAGCCAAACAGCAGTGCCCATCCCTGACCTTGACCAATCACTATTTACCTTTCTAATGATTTCTCCAATTAGCCCGTTCCAAACTCCATTCTGGTCTTTGGATCCATAACGGCCATCTTTCACTATCTCTAACGTGTAGTTAAAGTGCAAGGATTCAGCTAGTTCAGAGAGAAGGTCCACGCAGTACCCTTCCAATGCACCAGAGTCTCCCAGCATAGCAAAGGGCTGCTCCTAGTATACAAAGATATCAAAATGCTATCAGATTAAATTGTGATATAGAAAATACTAAATGATAAACAAAGACAATAAAAATAAAGAGAGAAAAACATAAAAAGAACAAAAGAGATTATGAATGTAATAGTAAATATTAGTAACAACATATTTTTTTAAAACAGTATACAGCACCTAAATGTTTTTTTTTTTTGGGGGGGGGGGGGGGGGAACACTTGAAAAACAGATTTATTTAGCGCTCACGTCCTGCTCAACAAATCAGTAGAGAAAAACAATATTACGTCAAGACCAGCAAATACTGTACCAGAATTGTGGCGACTGTCAGCGTCTTTTCAATCTGACGCTTTGCTCGTTCCTGTAACATAGAAAAAATGGTATTTTAAATGCACAAAATCATACAGAATCACAATACAGAACCACCCCCAGAAACAAAATAAAGAGACAAGATTAGTGCAAAATTAAATCTTTCCATTAAAAGATGTGAATACTTAATTTAACACTGCATTTGCAATATAAATTATTATTAGGTATTAGGCTATCAGAGCTGTGATCACGTACAAAGTGTTATATTGCTATTTAGTATTTTATGTATTAGACACTTTTTTTTTGAGAAAATACTTTTTTATTAGGTTTCATAGAATTATAAACAAGAGAAACAATCATAACAAGAGATATAGAGCGTTGCACTTCTATAAATTCTCTTTTTCTCTCATATTTGTCCATGCAGTCATTTAATCTAGACTAGACCAGTACTGTTTAATTGATGTTTCATGCAACCAGTGTAGAACAATAATGGAATAAGTACAGGAAAATATAATCACCTAACCAACACTGTTTTACTGAATATACCTCTTGTTGAGTCTTTTACATTATATATATCAGTCAGACCAGGGGTAGATTCAGGGGCGGATCTAGACTTTTCTTTTAGGGGGGGGGGCAGTTTATAGATTATCCCTGACCCCTCCTCCTCTACAGTCACAGCCCCTCCCTTCTCCAATCCCGACTCCTGTAGGCCCTGTGCCCTACAAAACTATGTGGATGATTCAATTCGGCCACGTTATTCTAGGAATAACGCGGCTCTAGAAGTATTAACGTTTATACAGTAATTTTAAACCAGATTTCTGCTCACAGCTCCAGCAAAAATCAGCGTTAAAGATTACCGTACTAATGGTAATAATGAGCACTATTACCGTAGCAATTGTTACCGTAGTAATAGTCAGATTTGTTCATTGCTTTATTTTAAGTAAAACACTATATAGCTATAAAATCACAACAATAAGAGCAACAAATAACAGATATGTATGCCCCATCATCACACTGCTGCCCCTTTCATCCCACCACACTGCTCCCACCTCCACCACACTGCTCCCCTCGTCACCACACTGCTCCCCTTCATCACACTGCTCCCACCTCCACCACACTGCTCCCCTCATCACACTGCTCCCACCTTCATCACACTGCTCCCACCTTCAACACACTGCTCCCACCTTCAACACACTGCTCCCACCTTCAACACACTGCTCCCACCTTCAACACACTGCTCCCACCTTCAACACACTGCTCCCACCTTCAACACACTGCTCCCACCTTCATCACACTGCTCCCACCTTCATCACACTGCTCCCACCTTCATCACACTACTCCCCTTCATCACACTGCTCCCACCTTCATCACACTGCTCCCACCTCCACCACACTGCTCCCCTCATCACACTGCTCCCCTCATCACCACACTGCTCCCCTCATCACACTGCTCCCCTCATCACCACACTGCTCCCCTTCATCACACTGCTCCCAACTTCATCACACTGCTCCCAACTTCATCACACTGCTCCCAACTTCATCACACTGCTCCCCTCATCACCACACTGCTCCCCTTCATCACACTGCTCCCCGTCATCACACTGCTCCCACCTTCATCACACTGCTCCCACCTTCATCACACTGCTCCCCTCATCACACTGCTCCCACTTCCACCACACTGCTCCCCTCATCACACTGCTCCCCTCAACACACTGCTCCCCTCATCACACTGCTCCCCTCATCACACTGCTCACCTTCATCACACTGCTCCCACCTTCATCACACTGCTCCCACCTTCATCACACTGCTCCCACCTTCATCACACTGCTCCCACCTTCATCACACTGCTCCCACCTTCATCACACTGCTCCCACCTTCATCACACTGCTCCCACACACTGCTCCCACCTTCAACACACTGCTCCCACCTTCAACACACTGCTCCCACCTTCATCACTCTGCTCCCACCTTCATCACACTGCTCCCCTTCATCACACTGCTCCCACCTTCATCACACTGCTCCCACCTTCATCACACTGCTCCCACACACTGCTCCCACCTTCAACACACTGCTCCCACCTTCATCACACTGCTCCCACCTTCATCACACTGCTCCCACCTTCAACACACTGCTCCCACCTTCAACACACTGCTCCCACCTTCATCACACTGCTCCCACCTTCATCACACTGCTCCCACCTTCATCACACTGCTCCCACCTTCATCACACTGCTCCCACCTTCATCACACTGCTCCCCTTCATCACACTGCTCCCACCTTCATCACACTGCTCCCACCTTCATCACACTGCTCCCACACACTGCTCCCACCTTCAACACACTGCTCCCACCTTCATCACACTGCTCCCACCTTCAACACACTGCTCCCACCTTCAACACACTGCTCCCACCTTCAACACACTGCTCCCACCTTCAACACACTGCTCCCACCTTCAACACACTGCTCCCACCTTCAACACACTGCTCCCACCTTCAACACACTGCTCCCACCTTCATCACACTGCTCCCACCTTCATCACACTGCTCCCACCTTCATCACACTGCTCCCACCTTCATCACACTGCTCCCACCTTCATCACACTGCTCCCATCTTCATCACACTGCTCCCATCTTCATCACACTACTCCCATCTTCATCACACTACTCCCATCTTCATCACACTACTCCCCTTCATCACACTACTCCCCTTCATCACACTGTTCCCACCTCCACCACACTGGGGGCAGGGACTGATGTGAGTGAGTCTCTTTCCGTTATTTTTCACTTTGCTCAGTATTTTTGTTAAAATACTGGTGGCAGCAGTGTGCTAGGGGGGAAGGGGGGGGGGGGGGCGATCGCCCCAATGGCCCCCCCTCCCCCCGGGTAGATTTAATGAACTTCTAAAAAACAAAAAGGGAGGTGTTGCCCATAGCAACCAACTAGATTATAGCTATTTATCTAGTTATAGTACATTCTAGAAAATGATTGGTTGCTTTGCTTTGGGCAATACCTCGCCATTTTTAAAACATTTAGTAAATCTGCCCCCCAAACTTTTTTTTCACTCTGTAGCTGGTCGTGCACTGGTCGGGTCCAACAACAAAATTATTGTCAATATAGCCACTCACGTGGGTGACCAAGCTGGACAAGAGCCAGCCATTAGGGGATATCTGTGATGATTTTACCAATGACAAACTCCAGATGAGCATACTGATTTATGTGTACAGATCTACACAATTTACCCTCAGATCTGTGCTCTTCATCTGTCATAACCATCTTTTGAGAAGATCGTGACTCTGTACACTCTATGGAGATCTGCCTACACTGCTGGCCGTGAGTGCATACACACTGCAGAATTTACCTGACATTGTTGCATCATTGTTAGTGATTTTTAATCCGTTTATAAAATCAAATAAAATGATACAATGTGCTTTGGTACAATAAAACATGATCGTTGTAGCATACACACTAATGCAATATCAGACCTAAGTCGTTTATCGTGTGATTGGCACGATAATTGGTTGAAACACCTGTAGTGTGTACCCAGCTTAAACCTGGTACAGACACAACTCAAAGCCGCACAGCGGTACGTAGCATATACATTTGCCTGTGTTATGCACCAATGAGCAAATACATTGTTTTAAGTTACAGTCCCTTTAATATGGGCTTATTACTGCATAGAGACAAGACATGTATTATGCCACTCGTTCTTGTCTACTTGGTGACTTTGCAGATGTTCAAAGCTAAATTGTCTACACTACATTTTTCTGCAAAGCTGTAAATTATAATTGTACTCCTGAATAATATGCATTTGTTTTGAGTATGTTGCACATGATGTTTTATGAATATATTATTTGTACCACAATGGCTATTCAGTGCTTCGTTATCATATTTTTACTGTACTAGGGAGATATTCTGAGGAGGGACTATCCTCCTATCAGATTATGATGAAGCTTCCCATTCCATAATTAAATATATTCCTATATGTAAAGTAGACCTGAAAACAACAGTAAATGATCACAGCTATGAACATTTTAAACAAAAATATCATAAAAAAAAAATATCAGTATGGAGGGTCCTACAGCTGACAAGAATCTTTAAAGTATGGTTTGGGACAAAACCTGGATCTTCATGCCAGTCAGGGCGATTCTGTGAGCCTCTGTTTGCAAACCTAAAGTGGATTATCCATGACTAAACTAATTATTATATATTTTTATTTTTTTATATTTATTTTTATTTTTCTTATTTTGTAAAAGTGAAAACAGAAGCATGAGTCACAAAGCTGGTTCACAGACATAATATGGGTTTTTCACTGAAAGGGTTTAAAGGGGTTGCCTGAAGAATCTGATTACATTATGTAAAGTGATTGGTTGGGACACCCATACACTTTGCACCAGAGCGCAGTACTGTCCAAAATGTACAGCACATGATTGGATGTAAGGCGATCACATGATGCTAACATCCAGTCATGGGCTGCCAACTTCATTCTAGAATGCCCGGCTGTTTCTGAGTTTGTAGGCTCTATGAAAATGCCAAGCACAGAATAACTGAAAGATCTTTTCAATAGTGTCTTAAAGTGCCATTTAACTATGCCAAACATCTCCTTTTATATAGTCTATATTTTGCTGTTCTCTTCTTTTTTAGGAAGCAAATTTGCAAATAAGCCTACCTTAAACAGGAATCCATTATTTTCTTCCCCATCTTAAAAGACAGAAAACAGTGAAACATAACAAATTTACAGGACCATCAAAAGTACTGCGAAGCCTTTGAAACATTCTAATATTTAAAAACAAGAAAGTTATGAATTGAGTTACATGAAATCATTTGAGCACTTTGATCTTGCTAGAAAACGGTCCATCGGACGCACAGTAGAAGAGGAATCAATTATCTGGAAACTTCAAAAAAATCAATTAATTAAATTAATTAAGAATGTTCTGAGTAGTGAAGAAAAACTATTGTCTCCAGTGCGTTAATGTCCTTTGAGTGACATCACAGTAAAAGAGCAGGGTAATGAGATTTTTAAAAAAAAAAAAACACTGTGGGACTCTAGTTGTAGTGCCTCCTTTTGTATCAAGAGAAGTATAGATATTTTCAATTCTTGGCAGAGCTTGTAAGAGTTGTAGAACAAGACTGGCTGTTTCGTTCTCGCAGATGAATCTTGCTGTGCGGAGAATGCATCGTCTTGTTCCTTTTCAAAGCTCTCTCTTACTTCAAAGTTCTTTTCAGGACAAGTCGAAGCGCAGCTAGAAAATAGTCCAACAAATCTAGTATCTTCATTGAAACGGTTAGATGCCTCAGTGCCTCGCAGGACGATGCCGGCAAAACGCCTTATGTGATCTTTATTACAGCTGCCTGCCTTTATGGAACTATAAATCGTTGGTAGTTTGTATAAATTAATACTTTGCTGTGGACCAGTAAGCTTTCATCGGATGGGGGCTGGATTAAAGTGAGCATTGTTTGGTATTACAGGGCTCCTAAACGTTGGTAATACCAGGCAAAGGCTTCACATATTTGTACAAGTAAATAGATATTAAGTTCTATGGTCATCGGTGGCTTACAGCTATGGTAGAGTGTACCCATCTTCAGCACACAGTGGGGGCAGACATTTTGTGGACTGAACCAATATCCAAGCCTACCAATTGAGGAGCAACTACTAATATCAAATAGTGCCTCATGCCTCACTAATTCCTAGCCAGAAATACATATATGTGAACAGAGAAAACACTTTTGTAAAAAAATTAATCCTATACTCTGGTAAAGTGCAGTGTGTAAGCCGTGATCAGGTGATATTTCTCAGTTACCAAGAGTAATTTCATTCTCCCTAGCAACTGTTGTCCGTTTTATAGATGTGCAATTAGCTCTAAACACTGTTTGTTGTTCTAACCTACAGCTGAAACACAGTTTACTTACATGCTTTTATATCTGAAACATAGTTTATGGACATAGTCTTGTAACATAGATTTATTATACCTGTTGTACATATTTTTCTGTAAAGGGGTGATGAACTGGACTGCACAATATTTTACTGTGCAGAAATATATTTATTATAAATTTTTTTTAATTATTACTAGAGGTGAGTCAATAAAAGGTGATCTGATGACAAGAATGAAAGAGGGTGAGGTATACTACATGGTGAAATGGATAAGTGGAGGACTGGTAGGCTTTTCTAAACAGATGGGTTTTTATTGACCGTTTCAAGCTATACAGGATAGGGGATAGTTTGATAGCACAAGGGAGAATGTTCCACTGGTGGGGGGCAGCATGGGAGAAATCATATCTAAGGGAGTGAGATGTGATTACCAGAGGGGAGGAAAGGAGATTGACCGACCAGATGGGGTGGAAGGGAGTGTGTATGGCCATGAGGTTGAAGATTTGGAGTTGGAGGGGACCTTGTACATGAGGGTGAGGAATTTGAAGAGTATTCTGTAGGGGAAGGGGAGCCAGACAGTGTAAGGTTTGGCAGAGAGGGGAGGCAGAATGATTCATTTAGATCAGTATTCATTAAATGTAATCTGCAAGGAGACTTCCTGCATATTTGTGTACTCCTGTGGTAACTCCGTGATATCGGCTAAAAGACTCATAGCAATTGCTAATGATTCTATGCAGAGAGCAAAAACCAGAGGGGATAGGTGCCTAATAACATTCAGTAACATGAAGAAATGGGATACATACTCCATTAGACATCAGACCCAGTGATAAAACAGCCAGGAAAACCAACTCACAGCAGGGTGGTCCACACAAGCTAACAATCCACTCTGTGAAAAGCTTTTGTAGCCTCCAATGACAGTAAAGGAGTGGATCAAGCTAAATGGATAAGATGAATGTTGTTTCCTGCCTACAATTCAGGAGGGGAAGGAGAAGCTCAGCCATAACTGTATCAAAGCATTTAATGTCAGAGTTAATTAGAGAGATAGGGCCACAGTTGGAAGCTGTTTCCCCTCATTATGGATTACAGAGATCAGACTGCTAACATCTTGCTTTGAATTCAACCAGACCGAGATCTTCACAGTAAATCTTTAAGTTGTGAATGGACAACCTGAAGTCCAGGTGCTTCCTGTTCCTAAGTTGTATGTTGTCTGCTTCTGACTTTTAGGCTGTCACTTTGGTGATTTCCTGTATTAAAGATGGAAGACTTAAACTCTTTACACATTTCAGCCAGGTATGGTCTAAGAGGCCCATCTTCTTCTGTGTGTGAGCAGAAGCCTCTCCAGTTAGTTCAGGTTGTTGATCTTGGGATTCCCTTTTTTTCGAAATACATCTTGAGTGCACTTTGTTTTAACTTTGTAACACAATATGATGTGTAATTAAGCAACAGCTAAACTTAACCCCCACAACGTTTTCTTATTATGGAAGATACATTTGTTAAGGTTAAATAAAAAAAGTACTCTGGCAATACAATTAGAGGAGAGTTAGTTAGATCTCTCCTGGGTTTGACAGCCACTAATAATTAGACATATAACTGGTTACATGAACCATTATACAGACCTGTGTGACCCAACGACAGTCCAGAAACCGCAAGTAGCAGCATCAGGAATTTTGCCATGGTTGAATCTCTGCAAAATAAAGAAAAATAGATCTCCCCATTACATGCACATTGAAAACTACTGCATTGTGTTACCAAGGATATGTATTACGCTTGTTACTAGGGATATCTATCTTGTTTCACATCCAGTAATTAGCAGTTCCTGCATTCAGTCACTACAATCACACACAGGTTTGGGTAAAAAAATAAATAAATCTGTTTTAGATATAATAATGGCTAAACAGCCAAGGTTTGCAGGAAAAAATTGCAGAAGAAGAGTTACGTTCCCCCAGATGATTTGTATCACATGTTTTTTTCACAAACCCTCATTTTTTTATGTGCCTGAAATTTTGCTGGGGTTGGGGTGGGGGAATGTTAGGGCTCAAAATTCTGTGATGTGGTTTAATTACTGGTAGAAAACAGGTTACGCTTATGGAGCTCTGCAGTGATTGAGAAAGGGGGGGTGGGGGACTAATTAATAAAGTGAAGTAATGAAAAAGTGCAAATCTGAGCCTGGACAGTTGGGATCAAACAAGAAATAAACTTGTTTGACCCCAACCAAGTTTATTACTTGAAGTATTTTGTGTAGTGGTTAGTACTACAGGTCTCGTAGATTTGACCTTTTCTCTTTCAATTAGAAACTGGCAGTTGCTTTTCACCATTTTACAATAATGAAGAAATGTATAAACAAAATCCAGTTGGGTTTGTACAAAGAAATTAATGAAGCCTGGGCAGCGTGAGTGGGCTAAGCGCTTTTGAATGCCCTGGAATCACCATTGTTATAGACGGCAACCATGGAAGAATTCCAGGCTCTGAACTACGCAGGGTTCCAGAACTCTCAGGTTCCCGGTAAAACTTGCGGTTAATAGTTTAATTGCAGACAGAATAGATATCTTCTCCTTCTTCAACCAAGCATGAGAACACTGCTATAATGACTACACTTTGATGTGAATGCAAAGACATGGGAAAATACAGTAGCGGGGCCGAGTGGAGGTGGATGTGTTTATAAGACGTTACTGCACTTTCTAGGGAATTATCAAGGAGTGATTACCAGAAGAGCCCGGCTAAGGGACCTATAAACACAACAGTCCTGATTTTTGACAGTCAAATGGGGACTGACCCACAGGGAAAGAACATGACTTATTTCAAAATGGGCTTTGCACAAGCGGACTAAGGCAGGGTGGAGACAAGTCGAAGGAAAGGTCCAATTTAATCCCCGTTTTCCCCACAACAGTCCAGTCAGGACTATTGTGGGGTGTGCTAGATCTGGTCAATTTAACATTAAAGAATGGTTACATTTCACAGATATATGCAGAAATCTCGGGATCATATCCAAATATATCTGCAGTTAGACTGTAAGCACATGGGAAGCAGTTTTCCATCCACACCAGACTTTCTGTCTTGTTTGATTATAAATGTATTGAAGGATCTTCAACTAGCATTTCAGATATAAGTATAGCTAAGATTAGGATTAATTATGACTCTCTTCCTGCTGTGGAACTACAAGTACCAGCAAGTACTGGCAACCAGAGGCTGGCAAGGCATGCTGGATTTTGTAGTTCCACAGCAGCTGGATAGTCAGAGGTTGCCTACCTTTCAGCCCCCCAGAATAGAATAGTTTACCTTATAGTATGGCTAAGGTCTGTTATCACATGTACAACATGTTTCCCAATATTTAGGATTTTCGATGGTACAAATCACAATTTTTGGAACCCAGAAAGGGACGGGCCCTATCGGAGAGTGGGTATGGATTCAGTAAAATATGATTGTGATTAATCAGATAGTTGGGTGGAGCTTTGGTGTCCTATTGGAGGAGTCAAATTTGTTCCAAATTTTCTGTTTTAAATGTTGAAAAGTATAAAGTACAGTTTTATGTTTAAACTTGACAACAAGATGCTTTATTCATATGGGAGCAGTGTGCATTTTTTGTGTGTATTGGTTGCATGAATCATTATTGGTAAGAGGAATACAATGGTTGGATGTGATCTTGGATCTACTAGTAAACCTTCCTCCCAGTTAGGTATCACCACCTTACTTACAGTGATCCCGAGCATCACTATTACAACGCTCGTTGGCCACAAGAGGGCGTCAGCCCAGAGCAGCTCAGGAATTCACTAGTGAACAATGGAAATACATTGGTATTCCTTTGACTTACAGCTGCATGTCATTCTTTACAGACATGTATGTGGGCTATTCTAGGGTCCAGCGGTAGGGGTGCTGTTGCAAATATGTTATCAAACCTAAGCAATATGCTTTGAGATACAAATTTTGTTGCTTTAAAAGTGCAAATGATTCTTTGTAGGCAGACCTTATAATAGGCTCATTTACTGACACTGCATGACAATTTGAGACGAAGATCTTCAGTTTATGATTGCTAAGCTGAACTTATGCTACACAAATAAAAGCCAACTGCTGATGTGACTCAAATATAATATAAGTAAATGACCCCATGTAATTAAAGCACAATATCTCTTTTTTTATGGTGTAGGAAACTGAATTTTTCTCTCAGGCAGCAGAAGGACCAAGTTTCCCCCTAGATACAAGTGCACATTGTGAATGCAGGTCTTTTTGTTAATGAAGGGAGAGTAGGAGGGGTAATGCTGTCAGTATAATACTTGTACTGGTAAAACATTCTGCCCAACATTCTATCTCACACTGCTAGCATTACAAACACCCAGAACATTCAGACAGAGGTGTCCTTGTAATAAGGCAGCTGTCTTGGGTAGGATAATTTTGGGGGCAGCGAAACATACGGGATACATTTAAATATGCTTCATTCCTTGCTAAATATGTTGTTTGTACCTTGTTGGCAGACATACAAACTAATGTCACAATGTTTGTATTCTGTAGTTCACATTAATAATAGCACAAACATATTCCTTCCCCAATACCCCAACCAGTCTTATTTTATGTGGGACTGTTACAACTTATTGTAGGCAAAGATCACACACTGCCAATTTGGGATCACTCTTAAGGCGCATTGTGGGTTTTTGAATCGCCAATGTTGGCTGATATGTACAGAAAGTCACGTTACTTATGGTAGAGATAAGAAGGGGGTCGTTTTGGATGTTGTCTTACACAGCAGAATGTTTAGATTCACCCCTAAATACATAACCCAGCAGATAAGATCAAGTCACACAGTCTCTTGGGGGTCTTTTATGAAAAATGATGCACAAGAGAAAAGTGGTGTTGCCCATAGTTACCAATTCAATTCTGTAATATTATCAAAGACAGGATAGAAAACTAAAGCCAGCATCTGATCTGTGTTTATGGGTTACAGCACATTATCTGTTGTTATGGTTTTTCGTAAATGTCACCGGTTGTGATACATTATAGTAGACCGGTAAGCCGCAGAGGCGGAAGTAGCGAGCTGTGAGCCCCGGTGCAGGGAAGCGGGGAGGAGGGAACGGTGAGCCACAGCTCGCTAGTTTCCCGTGCAGCGGGCCCCGTTATCTCCAGGGGCCCCACTCAAATGGTAGTTCCGCCACTGAGTTCAGGGATAGTAATGTCAATGCTCATAGACTCATCGTAAAATGGGAAACTCACTCTACAGTCAACTTAGAGCATGTATCTCTGAATTGTGTTATTCTGGAGATAGTAGAATAATTTGCGGTCCAAATATTGGATCCAATGGGCAAAACTTGTAAAAGGAGAATATGTCAGATGTGCACTTCATAAATAAGGGAAACTTTGTTTACAATTATATAACAAACGTATATCTTGTGAAAAAAATATTTGGCAGCTATGTGCAGGCAGATTTCATTAACGGTTGATATACACAGCGCCCACAGTAGAGTTTCAGGATGAAAGGTTTTCCAGCTGCAAATGCCTTCGCTTGCATAACTTCTCAATCCCTCGAGAGGTTCACGCAGGAAAAATGGTCTGAAAGAAACCTTTATAGACTTAAAACTGTCAAATAAAAAGAACATTGAATAAATACAATGTGGTTGGGAATAAATCTACACTAGGGAACAAGGATTGGCTGTGCATCAAAAGGACTTTAGGAAAAATATTCACATCCTGTATAACATATTTGACTTGCTTTGCTATGGATGGTTGAAGTGTATCTCAGACACTCCCTTGGTTAGCAGATTGTGGAAGATATATGCAGATTAGATTTATTGGCAGATTTCACTTAAGCAAGGCACTGTTGGCGCACCCCTGATTGTACCCCCAACAGGTAGGGTTACAAGTATAAGTGTCTCATATAGTTTTTGGTGAGATAGCAAGATATACATTGGGTTATATTACAAGCAAAGTTAATACAGTTAACTGTACATGGGTGGGTCTAGTACAGAAATCATTAGGCATACCATAGCTGAAAGGTCTGCCTTTTATTATATATACAGCCCTGGCAGGGGGCACATTTGCACTTTGTATTAAAGGAGTCGCAACAAAGATGTCTACATAGGGCCTATTTAGAGTGGGACACAAGTCCCTTTGTTCAGCACAAGAAGCACTTTTGGCCAAGGATCCATCGCAGTTAGCACTCCGACTGAGACTCTCTGCACTTGGAGAGGTGGAACGGGGAAGGTAGTGGGCAGGCATAGCAATGTTTTATTACATTTTTTTTTATTGATCTCATTATCTGCTTTACAGAGTGCTGTGCATGATACACTTGCATGCGGCCCATAATTCCGATAAAAAGAGGCATGTTTGTGCAATTTGCACAGTATTCAGTATGCCACTCTGAAACTGATGGAGGATATAGTGTTGGTCTGCTGAAATTGAAATGGCTTGGTGGTTATTCTGGGTGGTAGTATGAAATTAAGGAAGGACAGTAATCCAGAAAGCAGACTGTAGAATTTAATTAAGATTGTAATTATTAAATGTTGGAGGCCAAAAACTGTGCAATTTTTAAGACTAGATAAAGCTTTGATCGAACTCTGTAGTAGTTCTAATAAACACTGTTCTGAAAAACTGAAGAGTGCTATCTGTCCTATAATGTGGTGGATTTGATCATCAAAACATAGTTTGGTACCTACAGACATCTATTATTATGCAGCTAGTGGATCCTTCTACTTGTAATAATAATATTTTGTGAAAACACAGACTGGTTCCAATAATGCTGAAAATATTTTCCCTTTGACTAAATGATAAATTAACATTGCAACGTCAGTTGTGTAGATACAATGCTTACGCACTTTGTTTTGGAAAGTATAACAGCAATCAGCATGACAAATTCTATGTAGTTGACATCAATCTCATGCTCTGTATGTAGATACTTTGTCATGTACATTAGCTGCTCCAGTATTTTCTCTTTCCCCATACAAAATTATATATATATATATATATATATATAATTTTTATAGGTACAGATATATGTCCCTTTCATAAGTAAGAAACATATTTGTGTAGTAGAGGATGGCACTCTAGCGCATTCTAACTGAGTATCAAGCCGTGCCAGCAAGTTGCCCGTCCCTTACTTGGTTGCATTCAATAAGTGGTATAGTAATAAAATACAGAATGTGAGCGAAGTGTTCAGATATATCATTACTTCTATAATAAGACCATATCCATATCTATATAAGCAGAACACACAAGATGACCAGACTCTTAGTATGCACTAATACTGTGGACACTGTCGTATTTCTTGTATCCAACGTGCATAAATGCAACAGATTAAACACATTGGTCACACAATTCAGAAAGCACCACAGTCAAATAAGATTAAAGGCTTTTACTGATGGCCACCTTATTTGCCCCATTTTAAGAATATAATAAGGGTGCCTTAATATTGTTATTGCTTCAATAATATAAATTTGTTGTCATTATATATTTTAACTTTATATACTGCATGGCATTGTTTGAAAAAAAAACAAACAAAAAACTAACAGATATGAAATAAAGGAAAAGTTGTTTGTTTGCTGTGCCCCTTTTTGGTGGCTATAGCCAGTTCTTTACAGACCACTATTAAGATCATTTTAATAAGTGGGCAAAAGGGGCATTTATCCAAGGTACACAAGGAGACAGGACCACTATTTGACTGTATACTATATAAACACTCTGTCACCTGATATGAGAGAACTACAGGAGAATCATTAGATTTACTTAACAAAAAAATCACCTGGGTCAATATTGGGGAGGGGAGCATGACATAGTGAGAAAGAGTGAAAAGAAAGAGATAAATGCTGCACAGACTCTCCTCTGTGTCACTACCTAGCTGCTGATCCCATTGGACAACATACTGAAATAAAATAGGAAAGCACTCTCAGGTCTTGGTCCTGGTAGTGCAATCATTTTTATTGTAGCAACATAACAGGTCAGTATACATGTTATGGCCCTTCTAAAGTTGGGGTGTACTGAAGGCAGCCTAGATCAACCAAGGTATGTAGAGATAGATAGATAGATCTGGAAATTTGTTCTATATTTAATTGAAATGTTAAAAATGCAAAGGGTGTCTCTTTCTGTGATATTACACAATACACTGATCTGTTTACAGCAAATACCTACTTTAACAGACTATCAATTCATAAGATTACACAAGATTTCCTGCATTTATCTTAGAAAATGTAATCCGATCAGATGCAAGCCATAAGAAATCCTTATGCGTTGCTAGGTAATTGAGTCAGTACAACATTTCACTAAAAATAGCAGTGTGTTGTTTTCTCCCCACCTTAACCTGTTCTGTTTTTCAATGGACACACACAGATATCAACCAAACCTTGTTTTGGAGAGTGTCAAACCTATTTCAAATATAAGCTAAGGATACAGTCACTCCAACTATTTGTAAACTTTTTTTTACTGTACTTTTATGTTAATCATAAAAATCAGTAAAAAGTAAAACACTTTTTCAGTAATAAAATAATAAAAATAAATAAAAATAAAATATACCTTTTCAATGATATTGAAAATTAATTGCATTAAGATCCCACTTAATTTGTTTGCAAATTATTTACATGATGAATTTGCTACACTGAGATTCTATGGCCAATATTTAAGCTACAGACACAATTGTTAACCATAGCAAATATTGTGTAAAGTTTTATACATCTAATAATAAATAGCCTCATAATAGAATTGTTTCCCCTACTGCCCAAATAAACCACAAAAATAACAGTATAATAATGAAAAAGATCACAACAAATAGTAATATGCAAGTGGAATTAATTTCAGTAAATGTGATGTTCTAAAAATATTTATAAGCAGATCCATTCTTACCACTTACAGTTGTCTCAGCCAGCAGTGTTCCGTGACTCCTGTGTCTGTCTGTTATTCTCCCTTGAACAGCAATGCAAGAAAAGAAAAAAAAAAAAGAAATGCTCAAGAAAACATTGCAAATCAGGCAGTTCAATAGGAGATGCTGCGATTTCTAGAAGGAGGAGCAAGCAATCCTTATGGCTCAGTGGCCCCTTATTGGAATGTTAGTATTACGGCTTCTATTTTTCACAGTGATTGACTGGAGGATAATTATGTGCTCCCTTAGGGAGAAAATAATACGAAGCAATATTATACAACCGTCTGTATTGGGAGAAACATTCATAAACTCATCTGTGGGAAAAAAAAACTAATGAAAAGATTTGAAAACACAGTATTTCATTTTCTACAGTGTGCAGTAATGAGTTCTAACACAAAATGTGCTAAGGCATCTTTGTAGTAAAAGACATGCAGGAACATAGCATCAATATATATTTTTAAAATTTTATTTCTAATGATGTATTATAAATTGAAATGAATAAACAAGTATTAAGAATATAAAGATCTAGGACCTATTAATGGATCAATGGATCATAATGGTAATTTAGGAATGTTTTGGGATATCACATTCCTATTTTCCCGAAATTAGCCCATTTTTGTGCTGAGGCACAGAGGGGGGAATTCAATTGGCCGCGTTACTGTAAAAAGTAACACGGCCTGCGCACTATTACCATTATTACGGTAATAGTGCGCTTAAATACTGTTATTACGATAGTTGCAACGCCGGCTTTTTGCTTACAGCTCCCAGAAAGCCAGGGTTAAATTTACCGTAATAACTGTAATAGGATTAGCGTGGCGATACTCTGGGGGCAATTGAATTCCCCCCATAGATTTGCAGGCAATGACACCAGTGGGGGTGTAAAGTAAACATGTGGCTCTTCTGATGTCAGGATCTGGGCGGATTGTAGGTGATCCTTGCGGGGTATGGGCTTGGTACATTAATGCTCCTGTCAGAGCTGTAAATTAAAATTTTAGTGTCTGGGGGGAGAGGGAAAACTGCCGCCCCTCCTAGCCATCAATTTTAACGGAATGAATCTAAAATATTCATAAACTGTGCCCTGGGCAGTGGCCTCTCTTGCACATCCCTAGTTACGGCCCTGACTCTCGCCTATGCAGTCACATGACCAATGAAATTGTTTCTAGTT